>NC_058520.1:51836620-52056620 GCF_904849725.1 Hordeum vulgare subsp. vulgare | reverse complement strand
TTCCGTTTATGGGACTTCTTTAGATGATTGCTTGATCAACCTTGATCGAGTTTTGCAGAGACGTGAAGAAATTAATCTTGTCTTGAATTGGGAGAAGTGTCACTTTATGGTGAATGAAGGTATATTTATTGGGCATAAAATTTCCGAATGAGGCATTGAGGTGGATAAAGCCAAAGTTGGTACAATGGAGAAAATGCCATGCCCAAATTATATTAAAGGTATAAGAAGTTTCCTCGGTCATACTGGTTTCTATAGGTGTTTCATCAAAGATTTCTAGGCCATTAACTAATATCCTTCAAAAATATATCCCTTTTGTTTTTTATGATGATTGTGTAGAAGCCTTTGAAATACTTAAGAAGGCCTTAATTTCTGCACCTATTTTTCAACCACCTGATTGGAACTTACCATTTGAAATCATGTGTGATGCTAGTGATTATGTTGTTGGTGTTGTTCTAGGGCAAAGAGTAGACAAGAAATTGATTGTTATTCATTATGTTAGTAAGACCCTAGATGGTGCCAAAGAAATTATTCTACTACTGACAAAGAAAATTTAGCACTTGTGTTTGTGTGTGATAAGTTTAGACCTTACATCGTTAATTCTAAAGTAACTACTCACACTCATCATACTGCTATTAAATACCTAATGGAAAAGAAAGATGTTAAACCTAGACTTATTATGTGGGTGATTTTACTCCGAGAAATTGATCTCCATATCATTGATAGGAAGGGAGATGAAAACCCTATAGCAGATAACTTGTCTAGGATGGAAAATATTCTTGATGACCCATTGCCTACTGGTGATAATTTTCATCACGAGAAATTGTTGTTATAAATACTTCACATAGTACTCCTTGGTATGTGTATTATGCTAATTACATTGTTGCTAAATATATTCCGCCTAGCTTCACCTATCAACAAAAGAAAAAATCGTGTATGATTTACGACATTACTTTTGGGACGACCCACATCTTTATAAAGAAGGAGTAGATGGTGTTATTAGGCATTGTATACCTGACCATGAACAAGGACAGATCCTAAGGAAGTGTCACCCTGAGGCCGATGGAGGACACCATGCTAGTGACAGAACTGCACACAAGGTATTACAATTCGGTCTCTATTAGCCTACTCTTTTTAAATATGCTCATAAGTATGTCCTTTCATGTGACGAATGTCAAAGAGTTGGTAACATTGGTAGACGTCGGGAAATTCCTATGAATTAGTCACTTGCTATTGAACCATTTGATGTTTGGCTTTGATTTTAATGGGAACTTTTCCTTCCCCTAATGGGTATACTCATATTTTAGTTATTGTTGATTACATGGGTATAAGCCATTCCAACTAGTAGTGCTGACCGTAACACCTCTATTAAAATTATTAAAGACATCAATTTCTCGAGGTTTGCAGTCCCTAGATATTTAATGGCTCATGGTGGTTCACATTTTATTCATGGGGCTTTATGTAAACTTCTAGCTAAATATGGTGTTAATCACAAAATTGCATCACCTTATCATCCTGAGTCTAGTGGCCAAATTGAGTTAAGAAACTGAGAAATAAAATTAATTTTGCAAAGACTGTTAATAGGTCCAGAAAGAGTTGGTCTAAAAAACTTGATGATGCTTTATGGGCTTATAGAATTGCTTGTAAAAATCCCATGGGGATGTCCCCATATAAAATGGTCTATAGAAAAGCTTGTCATTTGCCTCTTGAGTTAGAACATAAAACTTATTGGGAAATTAAGAACTTCATTATGACTTTAAACTTGCCGGTGTGGTTATTTAATATTAGCTCATTAGATGAATGGAAGACACAAGCCTACAAAAATGTCAAGTTGTTTAAAGAAAAGGTTAAAAGATGGAATGACAAGAGGATCCAAAAACGAGAATTCAATGTAGGAGACCTAGTGCTTTTGTACAATTCTAGTTTCAGATTCTTTGCAAGTAAACTCCTCTCCAAATGGAAAGGCCCATATGTTGTCAAGGAGGTCTATCGCTCCGGTGCTACAAAGATCAATAACTTGGAAGGAAAAAATCCAAGATTGGTAAATGGGCAAAGAATTAAGCACTACGTCTCACGTACACCCATTAATGTTGAAACTAATACTATCCAAGTGATAACACCACAGGAGCACATAAGAGAAACCTCCCAGAACACTCCAGAAACCTGAAAAAGGAGTAGGTACATGATGCGGTAAGAAAACCAACTCAAACAATTTCAAAAAATATGTTCTGTTGGTTTTGGTATTTTAGAAAAATTCAAAAAATAAAAAAGAGTCACGGGGACCCACGAGGGACGCACAAGCCAAAAGGGCAAGCCCACCCCCTGGGCGCGCCCTGATGGCTTGTGGGTCCCTCGTGTGCATTCTGGACTCTTTTTTCTTCCCAAGCACATATTCTCACTTGAAAAAATTCATTATATATACTCACTTATTGTTTTGACAACCGCATCTCGAGTTTCTCCTCTTTTCTTATTTCACGCAGTTTTTCTACCAGATCTAGAACGCCATGACAACATCAAGCTCCCCCAAGGACAAGTTCTTCAAGAAGGTCATCAATCCTTACCTCTCAGTGGTGATGAAACACCCTCAGACCATTGAGATGCATGAGGGGGTGCTTCACATCCGTCACGTGCAAGGACCAAATAAATAGGGAAGCAAGAAGGCGAGGCTCGTCGTGGTGGAGGAAGAGATCTTCAAGTGCCAAGGGATGGTGGAGCGTGGACTCAGCGCCAACCACTCCATGATTACAGATTCTATCCGTAAGAACAAGAAGAACATCAATGAAACTATGGAGATGATCATCAAGCTCCATGACAGGATCAAATCAATGATCTGCAAAACGTAAACTATGAGTACGTATCTCGTTTCAAGAGGATGAGTATAGCTGCAGATTTCAGTATTCGAGAGACGAGCTCTTCCTTTTTCAACGGGGAACCTATGCGATGGAAGACAAAGGACAAGCCTGCCGCATCATCACCACCATCACCCAAGAAGGACACCTGAGTACATGGGTATGGGCACCACGCTTACCTTGTTCCAAGCTTGGGGAGTTTCCCCAGTATCGTATCACCATCACTTCTACCACTACCATCTATCTTAGTTCCATCCTTAAATATTTCGTGATTTGGAGAAATAAAATTTCATATTTTCTTTGCTTAGAATGTTTGCTTTGAGTTCTACCTACCCATTTAATCGAGTGTGAGAGTTATATAATAAAGATTGAGTTTGTCTACTTTACTTGTCCGCATTCATCATCACAACATGGGAATGAAAGAAATAGAAAAGATCATATGCTTATCTCATGGGAGTAATGACTTCATGTAGAAAAGGGTATAAGTGATAAAAGTTTTTGACAATAAACAAACATAGTATTAGTCATTGTTACAATCAAAGCAAGATTTTTTTCATACGAATACACTATCTCAGACATCTTTTATGATTGTGAGCCCTCACCAAATATTATATAACGATCAAGTGTTGATGTCGAACATGGAAGACAACGTAATGATCATGGTAGTTTATATTCACATAGAAGTTATATGGACTTGGATCCTTCAACATGTGGTGACTTATTTAGATATTTTTCTAGCCAAAATTTTCCGCACAAAGTAGAGATAGTACTTGTGCATCCATAACCTCATAAACCCAGTTTATTTCCATGAGAGTCCACCGTACCTACATATGGATTGAATAAGATCCTTCAAGTAAGTTGCCATCAATGGATCAAACAATAAAATTTCTATTAAATATGTAAGGTCTTTTATTGCAAGGGGAAAATAAGCTTTGTACGATCTTGTGATGGCAAAGAAATAAAAGCGACAGAGTGCATAATCAAATTTGCTATCATGAGGGGCAATATAAAGTGACGTTCCTTTGCAATAAGAGTTTGCTCATCCAAAAACTGAAAAGCGCATGACACCTTTGCTTCCATTTGCGAAGGTCCTATCTTTTAATTTTATGTATTCACTCCTATGCGAGAGTCAATAAAGATTATTCCTCTTCCTGCCTATCAACTATATAGTGGAAGGCATTATGTGTTGAGGAAAGACTCGGACTTATATATCCATGTGGATATAGATGATCATGATGTATTATCATTAACATTATACTTGAGGTAAATAAGTTGGATGGCAAATCATTTAATCCCCTATCTTTCTATGTGTCCTATGAAAACATGAGCTCCAAAAATATGTCTTGAGCGTGAGCAATCATAGAAGATTAAATGATAGTTGAGTATGTGAACTTGCTAATAAGAAAGCTCTTACATAGACTCTCCTATGAAATATGATGAATTATGATTGTCCCAATGACTGAGAACGTAGGTTGTTGATTGTCAATAAGGTTTATTCTTCATACTCCAATAATTTTGAATGGATTGTTACTTCTTTATAAGGAGATATATGATAAAACACTTGCTGTTATGCTAATATTCATGATGCTCTCATGTTTGTATTTTGTTGTTACCGACTTCTCCCTCTCAAATCATGTGGCCAATATTTTCAAGCTTGGCTTTCGCTTGAGGACAAGCGAGGTCTAAGCTGGGGGAGTTGATACATCCATTTTGCATCATGATTCCTTATTGATATTTGTGTTATTCTTTGTAGGATCACTAGAAGGGATGTCTAGGGGTGTGAATAGACTACTTGACAAATTAAAACCTAGACTTTTCCCAATTTTAACTGTTGGAAGATTTTAGGATTTAGAGACTCAATCACACCCTACAAATGAAAGTCTATGAGTATAGCAGCGGAAAGTAAAGACATGCATATGCAAAATAAAGAGTACAGTTTAGGAAGATCGAACACAAAGGTTGACACTACTATTTTTAGCGTGGTTCCGATAGGTGTTGCTATCATACGTCCACATTGATGGAGACTTCAACTCACGGGTAACGGCCACGCGAGTCCATGAAGGGCTCAACCCATGAAGGGTCCACGAAGAAGCAACCCTGTCTATTCCATCACGTGTTACATCCATGAAGGACTAGCCTCACTCGGGGTAGATCTTCACGAAGTAGGCGATCTCCTTGCCCTTACAAACTTCTTGGTTCAACTCCACAACATGAAGTAGGAGGCTCCCAAGCGACACCTAACCTATCTAGGAGGCACCATGATGTCTACTACACAACTTTTTCTTGTGGACGGTGTTGGGCGTCCAAGCGTAGAGTTTTGTAGGACAGTAGCAATTTTCCATCAAGTGGATGACCTAAGGTTTATCAATCTGTGGGAGGCATGGGATGAAGATGGTCTCTCTCAAACAACCATGCAACCAAATAATAAAAAGTCTCTTGTGTCCCCAACACACAAAATACAATGGTAATTTGTATAGGTGCACTAGTTCGGCAAAGAGATGGTGATACAAGTGTAGTAATGATAGTAGATATTGATTTTTGTAATAGTAACAATAAAAATAGAAAGGTAGCGAGTAACGAAAGTGAGCACAAACAGTATTGCAATGCTTGAAAATGAGGCCTAGGGTACGTACTTTTGCTAGTGCAATCTCTCAACAATGCTAATATAATTCTCTCAAAAAAAACAATGCTAATATAATTGGATCACATAACAATCCCTCAACGTGCGATGAAGAATCACTCCAAAGTTCCTATCTAGCGGAGAACATAAGAAGAAATTGTTTGTAGGGTACAAAACCACCTTAAAGTTATTCTTTCTGATCAATGTTTCCAAGAGTTCGTACTAAAATAACAAGTTATCCTTTCCGATCGATCTATCCAAGCGTTCGTACTAAAATAACACCATAACAAATTCAGATTCATAATACTCAATTCAACACAAAGAACCTCAAAGAGTGCCCCAAGATTTCTACGGGAGAAACAAAGACGAGAACATGCATTAACCCCTATACATAGATTACCCCAATGCCACCTCGGGAATCTGCGAATTGGGTGCCAAAACGTATGTAAAGTGAATCAATATGACACCCCATTGTCACCAGGGGTATTCATAGCAAGACATAAATCAGGTGCTCTCAAATCCATAAAAGTATTCAATCCGATAAAACGAAATCTAAAAGTGAAAACTCAATTCATCACAACAAGATAGAGAGGGAGAAACACCATATGATCCAACTATATTAACAAAGCCCGCGATACATCAAGATCGTACCATCTCAATAACGAGAGAGAAAGGGAGAGAGATTAAACACATAGCTACTGGTACAAACCCTCGGCCCCGAGGGTGGACTACTCCCTACTCATCATGGCCTCCACCGGGACCATGAAGATGGCCACCAAAGATGATTTCCCCTCTGCGACAGGGTACTAGAACGTCTCCAAAATGGTATTTTGTCGATACAAAGAGTTGCGGCGGTGGAGCATCTGATCTAGGGTTATTTCTGGAGGTTTCTGTATTTCTAGGAATTTTTGGTGTTGGAATCATGTCAAGATGGGCCACGAGGTGCGTGATAACCCACAAGTATAGGGGATTGTTTGTAACCTTTTTCAATATATAAGAGTGCTCAACCCAACGAGGAGCTAAAGGTAGAACAACTATGCCTTCAAGTTCTATCAACCACCGATACAACTCTATGCACACTTAACGTTTGCTTTACCTAAAAGAAGAATAAAACTAGAAGTACTTAGTAGGTGTAATAGATAGGTTTGCAAGATAATAAAGAACAGGTAATTAAAATTTAAGTGATTTTTGTAAGAAAATAAAGAGCGTGGAAATAAAAGTTAGGGGTTGTTTAGTAGAAAGCTTTTTGTGTAACTCAAGAAAAAGTTTCTCCATAGGCAATTGAATATAAAATGATAGATAAATATCATGTCCAATGAGGGAGGGGCATACCCTAACACACTTTCCATACTTGGATCATATGCACTTATGATTGGACCTCTAGCAAGCATCCGCAACTACTTAAAATCATTAAGGTAAACCCAACCATAGCATTAAATATTAAGTCCTCTTTACTCCCATACGGGCACAACTCCCTTACTCGGGTGTAAGTTTCTGTCACTCTCGTCACCCACTATAAGCGAATCATGAACATATTATAAACCCTCCAGCGTGTATCCTTCACGTGTGCGCCTCACGAAAGGCACCTTAGGACAGCACCATATCAACACACAACTCATATCAATAACATCATATCATAATGAACACGTAGGACAAAACGGATCTACTAAAAAATCATATGATAGCCACATATCATTGGGAAATAGTATGTAGTGTTGAGCACCATGTTTAAGTATAGAGTTACCATGGGAAAAGAGGTGTTACACTGCTGCATAGAGGGGGGATAGTTGGTGTTGACGGTGGCAAGATTGTTGATGTAGATCGTCGTTATGCTCCTTGACCAGCGGCACTCCGGCGCCACTAGGAAAGAGGGGAGAGAGAGCCCCCCCCCTCTTCTCCTTCCTTGGTCTCCCCCTATATAGGAGGAGAGTTCGCCCTTTGGTCCGTGGCCTCCATGGCGACGGAGAGGTGGGAGCCCCTTCAAGATTGGATCTCCCTCTCTGTTCTCTTCTGTTTGGTGTTCCTGGTTTCCAGCCCTTCACCGTTTCTTAAATTCTCGGAGATCCATAACTCCGATTGGGTTGAAATTTTTACACAATTTTTTTCCATAAAGTATCTTGCATGCACCCGAAGAAGAGCCCCAACCGACTTACAGTGTGGTCACTAGAGGGCAGGGCACACCAGATCTCTGAAATAATTTTTGATAGTTTGTTATATAATATTTTTCGCAAAAAAAATCGTGTTGCGAAAACATCCGTAGAATTTTTTTTCTGCAACAAAGGTGTTGTTGTAGAAATATTTTACAGCCGAGTGTTTGCTGTAGATTTTTTTCTGCAACAGTGGATTTATTTTTGCAACAAAAGTCATGTTGTAAAAAAAATCCCAGTCTTCACTTTTTTGCAACACATGTATTGTTGCGGAAATAACTTTAGCAGTAACGCCTCGTTTGAATGTAGCGCCTCGTGTGAATGTAGCATAGATGTGAGAGAGAGGATTTTATTGTGGGGAACGATCGGACATTTTTGTTGTTTCAAGAAGGAGAGATGTGTGAGCACACAGGACACGTGTCATGCGTATGAGGAGGTGGACGAAAATTATGTGATCCGCCCGATGATTAGCGTCGTTTCCCTTAAAATATAGACACGTGTCTCGTTTGAAGTTTAAAAAAAATCATGGTTGCTCTACAAGAGTTTATCTAGTCTTTTCTTTTGGTAATAATAGTTGGAGTTCGATCTAATGAAGAACGGGACCTAGACGACAGTCTGAAACCAATCCAAACTCTTACACTAAGCGGATATTTTCTCTTTTATACGTTGTATACAACTACTTGCACAATAAAAAGAACGAAAGTCCGAAACTAATGAAACTCTTGCACGGATGTCCACCATCGACCTACCTCTATTTATTTCTTCTCAAAAAAAACTTATACATTTATTTCAAAAAGAAATGACGGTGACGGGACAAGAAACGACTGGACCGTGACCCTGACTCAGCCGGCCGAACGCCGCGCGGGCTCTACATAAACAAGCCGACCCGCCTCGTGGGCAACTGTTTCCTTCCTTCCTCCTCCCCCAAGCCAAGAACTCTCGGACGCTCTCCCCTTCCCGGCCTCGTCGCCCGCAGCGCGAAGCAATGGCGACGGCGTCGGTGCACCTCGGACGCTACGTCCTCCTCGCCGGCGTCGGTGCGTAGCCTAGCCCCTTCCGTCCTGTCAGTTTTCGTCTCGGTCGCGAGCTCGGCCTCCCGTGCCTGCTTTTCCTGACGGATCTATCTATCGATCGCGCGTACGTGCAGGTTTCGCCGCCCCCATCGTCCTCGGCGACGGCCGCGCCTCCCGCTTCTCCGACATCCTCAAGGATTTCCAGGTGCGTGCGCGCGCGCGCGATCGATCACTAGCTCGATTTATTCGTTGCCGCCTCGCTTCGATCGGTCACTTCGATTCCGCGGTGTCGGCCGGCCGGCGGCGACAGCGCTTGTCTAATTCCTGTTCTGACTTTTATGTGCTGCGGCGGTGGTTCGGCAGGAGTTTCTTCGCGAGAAAGGAGTGGACAGCAGCGCCGCCCAAGAGAATGCCACGTTGAGCCTTCAGGTGTGTGCTCTCTGCATTATAATGGCGTTGTGGTGATTGTAAAACCGCGCTGATCAAACCAACCAATCGCGTCGATCGATCAGTGTGACGCACGCCGAAAAGAAATTACCGTACAGAGTATGTTTATATCCAGTGGCTTAATTATGTTCTCTACCAATTTTAGCTGCAAGCACTTACGAGGGAGATCCGACATTTGTCAATGGCAACTCCAACTGTTGTTCATATCGACCCTGGCAACAATGGTACGTTCATCTGCTGTCCCGAAATTTCCTTTGTTGTACCTATCCAACCATGTCTTCATTAACATTACTTAGCATATCCTTGTTCCCATAACATTAAGGGGTCTAATAATGATTAATAATAAAAAAATACCCCGCTATTAGCAAAATATCGCTAATAGTGCACTATTTTCTAGTGCAATAATGTCTTCCAAAATAAGAGTGAAGTACGGTTGTGTTCTGCTACACTCCAGAGTGCAGATACACCTTTTCTTAGATTAATATACCAATATATTTGATGTTCATGACAGTTTGATTATTACAGAAATAGAAACATTACAGGGGACAAGTAGTCTAACAAACTGCAGTTGAAAAGTGTATAAAATACCTAATATGTTCCATTGCTGCTTAAATTCTGCCTCTTGTATTTTGTTCATTCTTTTTTGTAGGCTGTGTTTTGTTCACGTTACATCTATTTTTCCTCTGTTTGCAGTTCTGTCAGCTTTCATAGCACCTGCTGCAGCTGCTGGAGTGGTGGGCTATGCCTATATGTGGTGGAAAGTACGTGTTATCTACTTTATGTTAGCCCTCAATCTTCAACAATTTTTGCGATATTTCAAGAAAGACCGGCAACCATCATGTGCAGTACACATTTTTCCTTAACAAACCCTGCTTGTAAAATACATCATATATGTGAAAACAAAATTTGAACTATAATTTTCATCATTGAATTTATGTATCCCAAATCACTCGAAGGAGAAGGGCAGACATTAAATATCTCTAAAATCTTGAGCAAGTCTACAGTTAAGAGATAATTAGTAGGGTACTAGTTGTGTCATAACTCTGCAATTACGAGGTAATTCCAAGTAACCTGTAACCCACACCAACTCATAGTTCTATAACTACTCATTGTCATTTCGTACTTTTAGTAGAAACTAAAAGTGGTGGTTCTGCCACATTGTTCGCAATTATGTGAAATCCTGCCTAGAGTTGCTTATTCTCTTATTATTAAGTTTTATATGGTTTTTAACTTCTAAACCTTGTTGCCCCTGTCAATCGGTACACATGTGCATAAAAAGCGTCATTTACTTGTTTATCCTTTGGGTATTTATTGATCTTGTGCTGGTTATCTGCCTAGCCGTGCTTGGTTTAATTCAAGCTTTTACTTCCTGATCAAATCATCAATACATCGATTTATTTATCATATATTTACTTGCATATGCATGTTTTCAGGGTATCTCATTTTCTAGCATAATGTACGTCACGAAGAAAAATATGGCCAGTGCTGTTTCAAGCATGACAAAGCATCTGGAACAAGTGCAGAACTCTCTTGCTGTTAGTATAAAATACTTTTCCCAGTTATATTTGATTGGAAAAGGGTCACCATCTCCTTTATTCCTATATTAGTCATCTGTGATTCTAGATAATGATACCTTCTTTGTATTGTGCAAAATTGTTATGTTTTAACCTTCTTGGCTTAATGCATTCATGAGGTAATGCACTACCATCTATGTTGTACCTCAAAAGGATAATGGCACCACTCGTGCTTGTTATAACTATGGATGTGACACCAATTTTGGTGTTCACCATACAAGGACCCATTTGCTCTCAGATATATTTGACTTAAAGTCACTATTCACTAGTCATTGTTAAAAAAAAAATCTCTAGTCATTCTTGTGGTACTGCTGACCTGTTTCCAACAGAAAAGAAGGTCGCAATGGCAATGATCTTGGAAGAAGTGTTTTCTTAAATAACTTGGAGCTTTAGCTCATATTTCCTAAAACTATGTGACTATTATTTATAGTTAGATCAGTTTTCTTCAAATCAAATGCATTGGCAATCTGGGTTGGAAACTGATTCTCAAACTGCCCTGGTTAATATGACTCCAAAAAGGCTAATCAATTGGAATATGTACCTAATTTGCCTCTCCTTTCGTGCTAGAAATGTTGAATATCGATTTATTTTATTGTTCCCATTTTATGTTAAGAAGGCAGTTGAACTATCAAGTACTAACATCTTTTTCTCAATCTGAAGGCTGCTAAAAGGCACTTGACACAGCGTATACAAAGGTTGGATGATAAATTGGATAAGCAAAAGGAGATGTCTGGACAAATAAGAGATGAGGTACTTCTTAAATTTCTGTTGTAATGGTAACTGCACACGGCGCAGCTTAATTTGAATAGTGGATTTGAGTACTTTTTTTTCAATGGTTGATTGTTACTAGTAAACATTCAAGTTACTTGGTGAATTACAAATGTCCCATTTTCTTCTTTCAGGTTGTCGGCGCACGGATGAAACTCAAGGATATCGGTGCAGAAATGGAAAATCTCAAAAAGTTGGCTTTTAATATGGTAAGCTTTTATTGGACTATCATTTGGAAACTATTGATTGCCAGTCTTTCAGCTGAGCTAACTTAAATTACTGTATTGCTTCTGCAGGATGGAAAGTTGGATTCCATTCAAGACAAGCAGGTAGGCTCCTCCACACATAAATGTTTACTTCATTGCTTCTATCTTCTTAACCGCCGGGAATCTGTTCTACACTGCTACCACCTGTCACTGAAAAAATAAAGGATTCTGTGCTGTGATTTCTACTTTTCTAGCAAAAGGATTCCATTACAAAGTTCTAGATACCAGGAGTGAGTTCAGCAGATAACATTTGGTGACTAACGCTATTGTATCAACAGGATTGCCAATTGGCTGGCGTGTCGTATCTCCTCCAATTCATAGAACCAAAAGTTGGGGTGCTGCCGAATCGCCTGGTAAGAACTCAACCAAAAATTACTGATCTTGCAATCACAGGGCTTCTTCAAGAACTTGTTACAGCATCTCCCTTGCTTAAAAAGACCTGAATCATCATGGGAGTAGATGTTTGGGTAGCTGAGCTACACCACATAGCCTTCGTCTGCAAAAAAAAAAATGTAATACAAAAGCCAGCACAAATCACGGTCGTCTAACATGGTTATGTTCATTTGCCACAGGAAGGCTTGCAGCGGCCGGTGGTTACAAGATCCATGAAGCAAGGAGAGCTCCCGGTTAGTTTCTCTTCTCTCAACCAAGATCCTTTTGCATGGTTATGCACTGTTGTCTGATCGGAACCTCTTTCCTTCAGGGGCTAGATTTCGGGCTACGGCTGCTGGCGCTGGAACAATCTACGAAAGGAGGAGCAGGGCTGGGCCTGCCGTCGCCGCCCGTCAAATCTGCATGCTGATACTTTTCTTCCATTGTCAGTCGTGGTGGAGGCTGCGACGAGTTTATAAATCCCAGGTTGAATAGACAGGGAATTCGTAACATCTGGGAGTTACGCTGAAGAAATACACGACATGTAGGGTAGAGTAGGGTAGTGTTTTTACTGTCATTTTAGCCGACCTAGGCCGCGCTTTATTACTGGTTAATAATAGTTTCGAGGAGTCCTAATCTTTACAGTTGCCATTTCTTTCTTTTGTTCGGATGTCCTGTTTGATTGCCTTGTTGTTCGGTGAACTATATCGCTCTCATAGTTTTACAACACCTTTGTGCATAGTTCCTTTGCTAAAGGCGTCAACATGCAGTACCTACCGATTCCCGTCCCAGAATGCTTCAAGGGAATCCTATATACCGATCTGCACGAAATGGATGATGGTTGCGCTTGGTGTTGTGTTCACCATCATTTTCGAGTGCGCCTCGTTGATGGGACTGGTGATGGCGGTTTTTGTGGGTTGTCTGCGTGCCAGGGGGTACAGATGAATAGATGATCCATCGTTACGGTGTGGCATTGTGGAGGTGGTGCATGGCCGATGATGCTGGCTGGTTTGACGGAGATAGTGGCAGTTGATCACGACCATGGAGGTGCAATGAAGGTTTGTGTTGTATTGTCCGGGGTTGGTGACATACGTAAATTCATGACCGATATACACTTGCAGCAAGGCGTGTGATCGCTAAGGCTGGACATAGTGATGGTATCTTAGATGGTATCATACACCCGGGAATAGTAAACATACTGATGTGGCAGAGAATTAAAAATGAGATAAAAGGATAGAGTAACATAGATAGATACCGTATCATGATAAATGATGTACTACTTTGTGTCATGCATGGCAATGAATGAGACCATATATGATACTTCCTCCGTACCTAAATATAAGTCTTAAGAATTTTACTAGGTGTCTACATACGAAGCAAAATGAGTGAATCTATACTCTAAAGTATGTCTATATACATCTGTATGTAGTCCATTAATGAAACCTCTAAAAAGACTTATATTTAGTAACGGAGGGAGTACTATTCTATGGTATTATGTACTGTGTAGGTAGTATCATACACTAATATCATATGCACGATACTAGTATATGATATTTCTCACTATAAGTAGCCTAAGGGTCTTCTATGTTGGATTTTGGTGGTATTGAAGTATTGTCTCTTCTCGCCGGCTTGATCTATGATTGGCTTCACTCCTGCGTCAACTTAATTATGTGTTTGAGTCTGTGTACGGAGTTGGGTTGCTTGCTTAGTGTGTGTATGATTTTCATTTTATGTGGTTGTGTCCACGTCCGGATAGTGTGCACTTGCATCATCTTCGTTGGCTCAACAACAACTTGGCATGGATCATCATTGGTATTTTTTTTCTTTCTTTATTAATCCACCTAGGGTATAGCATCGATCTTGTATGATATTTATGTGTGTGCATTGTTGGGATATCCTCCTCATGTGGGTTGTAAGGAGATAACCATTTGAGGCCTTTTAGGCAGCCCAAAAGAGGTGCAAGCCCACTACCCATTAGGGTTATGACCTAGGGTCATTTTGGTGTTTGCACACGAGTGGATGATGATGCTTTACCCTCCATCCAGCAGCCATCACCTAGTGTGACGAAAATCATTTCAGCCTCCATTGGAGAAGAAGAGAGAAAACCAAGTGAGAAAGGGGAGAAGAGAAAGATTGAAGGAAGAAGCAAAGGGAGCTCCTCCCCAAGCTTGTGATGATCCAGATCCACTACCTTGTATCCTTCAAGTTGTGGTTCGACCATCTTTGGTGAGATTGTTCCAATCCCTAGCTCTTGAGCCCTAAATCTTGTTGTGTTCATCCAAGATTTATAAATCTTGATGTATGAGATCCCCTAGTGCTATCTAGAGAAGAAACTTATTGTATCCCACATTTGATAATAGTGGAAGAGGATTTGGGTGGCTTCGGTCCATGGTTTTTCCTCTCAAGTTGAGGGGTTTTCCACGTAAAAATCGGGTGTCTCTTTTGTTGATGATTGTTGGTGTCCAAAAAGTTACTCCTGCCACAAGACACTTGTCTCAGAAGCATCTTGTCTGCTGAGTAACATTTTCTACTCCATATATGTTGTTGCATATGCTTCCTTCCATGCTAAGCGACGATCCTTGAGTTAGTACATGATGTGGTGTTGAGATTACTTTGGTCCCGCTGCAGTTTTCAGTTAACCACAAGTGCATTTGTGTGCTAATTCCCAATAGAGTGGCATCAGAGCCTTGGTTGCTTAGAAGGTTGCTAATCCCAGTTGCTTGATTGTTGCTGGAAGTGTTGCTCACAATGGCTTTGGAAGAAAGCGCTACTACAAGTGGCATGATGACACTTGATTCTTCCAATTACTCATTATGGAAGCCCATGATGGAAGACACCCTTTATTGCAAGGATTTGTATGAGCCAATTGTGAAAGACAAGATACCCACAAGAGTCACGGAAGAAGAACGGAGAGTGTTGCAATAAAGGCAGTAGGTATGATTCGGTTGTACATCAACCATAATATATTTTCACCATGTTGCAAATGACACAAATGCCTATGAGATGTGTGATACATCTCCGTCGTATCTATAATTTTTTATTGTTTCATGCCAATATTCTACAACTTTCATATACTTTTGGCAACTTTCTATACTTTTTTTTGGACTAACATATTGATCCAGTGTCAGTTCATGTTTGTTGCATGTTTTTCGTTTCGCAGAATATCCATACCAAACGAAGTCCAAACGTAATAAAAAATTACGGGGATTTTTTTGTAATATTTATGATTTTTGGGAAGAAATCAACGCGAGTCGATGCACGGAGGGCCCACAAGCCCTCTAGCCGCCACCAGGAGATACGGCGGCGGCTGGCAGGCTTGTGGCCACTCCTTAAGGCGGTTGGAGCCCTTCTTTCGCCGCAAGAAAGATAATATCCAGAAGAAAATCGTATTAAAATTTCAGCCCAATTGGAGTTACGGATCTCCGGTAATTTAAGAAACGGTGAAACGCAGAATCTGGGAGCGCACAAACAGAAGGACACAGAGAGAGAGAGATCCAATCTCGGAGGGGCTCCCGTCCCTCCGCCGCCATGGAGGCCATGGACCAGAGGGGAACCCTTCTCCCATCTAGGGAGGAGGTCAAGGAAGAAGAATAAGGAGGGGGGCTCTCTCCACCTCTCTCCCGGCGGCGCCGGAACGCCGCCCGGGACATCATCGTGTGACGGCGATCTACACCAACACCTCCGTCATCTTCACCAACATCTCCATCATATTCCCCCATCTATATTCAGCGGTTCACTCTCCCGCAACCCGCTGTACCCTCTACTTGAACATGGTGCTTTATGCTACATATTATTATCCAATGATGTGTTGATATCCTATGATGTCTGAGTAGATTATCGTTGTCCTATCGATGATTGATGAATTGCTATGATTGGTTTAATTTGCTTGTGGTTATGTTGTTGTCCTTTGGTGCCCATCATATGATCGCGCGCGTGGATCACACCATAGGGTTAGTTGTATGTTGATAGGACTATGTATTGGCAGGCTAGAGTGACAAAAGCTTCAAACCTAGCATAGAAATTGATGCATATGGGATTGAAGGGGGGCCAATATATCTTATTGCTATGGTTGGGTTTTACCTTAATGAACGTTAGTAGTTGCGGACGCTTGTGTAATGCCCCAAGTGTAGGACTTTCCCTTTTTGTAACCTTCCATGTGGGACCACCTTGACTTTGTCATGAGAGTTGCTATGCATGTATGATTTCATGTGTCACCTTCTATTTTTCATTAGCATGCATGCATCCATGCCATCTCATTCCTTGCCTTACCTTGTGATTGCATGTCATGTTCATGTTGGGATATGTACTTACTAGGAGTTAGTATTGTGGTGATATGAATGCATGTGATCTTGTTAGGTGTGATGTTGTGGTTTGGTAATATCTTGTGTTGATGCTCATGTGATAATGGTGTGTGGAGTGTAGGAGTGAGTGCTTTGTGACCTCAAAGTTCCTTGCTATTTCAAATCCTTTTCCCCCTTATATCTCATGTCAAAACTCCTTCTTCCCAAAAGCTATTCTAAAAATGTCTGGTGGTTAGAGTAAATTGTGGTTATGAGGAGGTGTAATTTTGCTGATTTGTTCTTTGATTTTTAAAGGTGCAAATAAACCCAAAACAGTAAATTAATTACTGTTTTGCATTTATTTCAATTGGCTCCAAATATTGCTTTCCTATTTTATTCTATTGGGCCATAATTCCTTATGACCAGGAGGTATTTCCTTTTGATTTTTGTCACAGTAGCTTATCTTGTGGTTTATTATTTTCTCTGTGTGTTTTTAAACTAAATAGAAAACCCTCCCCAGCGTTTTTTTCCCTGGCACAACATGGGCCTCCTCCCTTCGGTGGCCCATGCTCCCCCTGTCCAGTTGCAGCCCAGGCGAGCCCCCTCCTCCTCCTTGGCCCGTATCCCTGGCGACAGAGCCCACTGGTGAGTCGTTTTCTTCTTCCTCCCGACGTCACTCTCGTACGACCTAAGCTCCACCTCCCGATCGCCTCCCCCTCAATCCAGCGGCTCAAGCTCGCCTCCCGAGACCATATAAGGAGCCCAGGTCCTCCTCCTCCACCCTAGGGTTCCCTCTCCTTCTCCCCAGCGCCGCCACCTTCCCCTTCTCTCTTTCTTCCCCTGGTAAGCTTCTGTAGAAGTAGCAGAGAGAGAGAGAGTGCAGCGCCGCCGCCGTCAACCCCGCGTTCCGTCGTCTCCGGCACCGGTGGCCATGTCCAGGGGCTCGGGGTGGTGCCCCGCGCTCCATTCCCGCCATCGCTGAGGTCGAGGAGCGACCTCAACGACGGCCAGGACCCCGTCATCGCCTCGGTCCAGGGGTCTTCTTCCTCTACTTCTGTAGCAGCAGCAGTTCGCCCCTCCCTCTCTGTCGTCTCGTCGTCGTGGGTTCCCTCCTTCCTTCCCCAAGGTGAGGCGCCTTCCCCTTCCTTCGTCCTCCCTTCTCCCTCGTCGGCTCCAGCTAGCCGTAGTTCTGTGTCGAGCTCGTGCGTGTGTTGTTGAGTGGAGAGACGAGACGCAGTAGCGTAGCAGGGCGTTGCTAGCGAGCCGCGGCAGCAGGGTAGCGTCGGGTAAGCCTAGTGGCGCAGTAGCAGCAGCAGCTCGACGGGCAGCCGGAGTTCTCCGTCGACGTGCTTCCAGTCTAGCAGTACTGCCGTAGCAGAGAAACGCCGGTGCAGTCCGGGTAGCCAAGGGGGCGCCTTTTCCCGTGCTCAGGGCGGGAATGGAACCCCTGAGGTTCCCGCGTCCCCCGCCGAGAGTTCCCCCTGCCGGTGGTAGACGGGAGAGGCGCCGCCAGCTCTCTCTGGTTCGGCCGCCGGCGGGCCTCTCCTCTGCAGTGGAGAGGGTTTTTCTGTTTTTCCCTGCCTGTTATAGCCAGACTCCGAACCGTAGCCTGTTGGTAGTAATTGCACTGTCATCGCATGCGCCTGTAGGAGGGCGTGGGTTCGAGTCCCCCCCTCGGCGCCTTTTTGTTAGATTGTTTTGATTAATTCGGTTCAGTGACCTGCAGGCAAACTTACCCTGCGTTTTCCCTTCTCCTGTCAACAGCTAGTGCAGCAGCGCAGTGGTATGTTGTGGATTTGTTGCACTAGGGGATCTGGGGTTCGAATCCCAGAGAGCCCCAGATTCTTTTTCTTTTCTTCCTGTTTTTGCAGATGTTTTTCTTGTCTATGTGTGCAACTCCATGTCCAGCTCAGGGAATACTTTGCCCTATGTATTTCTTCCTTCCATGTTACTTGTTGGAGGAGTAGGAGTAGATTGTGATGGTAGTAGTGGTGTGAATCTATGCCTATGTATTTCTTACTTCCATGTTACTTGTTGGAGGAGTAGGAGTAGATTTGTGATGGTAGTAGTGGTGTGGGTCTAGGGGCTTGTGAGATGGTGCTTGAGGTGTGATGTGTGTGCAAGTGTGTGTATATTTGTGATCTCACTTGTGTGCCTTGCTAGGGTAGTGCATGTGGGTGCTAGTTGTCCTCATGATGGTGGCCTTGGGCAAGTTTGTGTGAATGTAGGGGTGCCCTCCCTCACCACCTTTAATTATGTTTGTGAGCTTATCCTAGTGTTCATTGCCATCATAACATGTGTAGGTGTGGATTCCTAGTTAAGCTAGGGTAGATTGTTGTGGGGGTTGCATTTTGAGGATGACATGATTCCTAGGGTGTTCCTAGTAATGCATGTGAGAGTGTGTACCATCACATGCCCATATGTGGGGGTGTGCACACTCTCTTGTTAGCTTAGAGTTATTTTTGTGTTGAGCTTGATGCTAGTTCTAGTGAGGTATTGTGTGTGTTGGTGTTGTTGATGTGCATGACACAAACATGGGGTTCAAACCCCCATGTCACTTTGTCATTGTGCACACAAAACTCACCTATGTATTGTCATCTTAGAAGCATACCTTATGGAGTTGCATTTACATTTTGTTGGAAGTTTGGTCCTTGATTCCATGGTATAGATGGAGCCCAAGGGCATGGATCTTTGTGTGTTAATAGTAGGGGTTTGTGCTCAACACCATAGTGGTGTCAATCACCTCTTGGTAACATGTGTGTGCAAACTATGCCTAGACAAAGTGGGCATGTGGCTGGAAAATTCCAGATTTTTGAACTCTGAAAATTTCACTAAGTCTGGGATGATGAAAACATTTTCTTCCCCTGTAGATGAGGATGTGCTGGTCATTATGTTGAGAACTGGACTTAGTTCAGTGCTAGTATTTTGAACCTGGTATGTTTTTGAAGCTTCCTGTCAATTTTCAAGTCATTTGGAGTCCAGTAGCTTGTGTTTTGATTGCTGTACAAAAGCTTCAGAACAGAAACAGAAACTCAGTTGCAGGAATTTTCACCAAGTCCCTGAGATCTGATGGTTTTGGGAAAGTTTGTGGCCTTGTATCTTCTAGAGTTTAATTCCTTTTGCTGTGATTCATGCTGGGGCTTGTAGTGTTCTTGGTTGGCAACAGCCACATATATTATTTGTCATATTTGAAGACCTGTAGCTATGTTGCATGTTGCTCCCAAACAGCTAAGATGCAGAAACTGGCAGATTATGTAGTTTTGCCGTTTTGCTCAAAGTTTGTGCTTAATTGTTGTTGTGGTGTTCTACCTTGCTCCATTTCATTCATGTTGGGTTAATATATGTCTTGGCAACCTGGGAATACCAGATTTGTGCCAATTGTGTGTGTGGTGTTGAATCTTTCACGTAGAGCTTCATATCTTGTATCGTTGATTCCTTTGATCCGTAGCTCCGTTTGCAATGTACTTTATATGGTTTTGCACCGTTTTTACGAGCTGCATCTGTTCATGTCATTCCCATGCATGTCCAAATAGTTAGTGCAAAGTTCTGTCCAGAAACTTGCTGTAGTTATTTTTGCTTGTGCTAGTGATAGAAATAGTGATGCATGCTCAACTTTCATCTCATGCATCATGTGATTGTTGCATTTTGTGGTGCTGCTGTTCATTGGCTGTTATTCTTATGTTGGGTAGCCCCGGGAGCGGAGAACGAATACGTGGAGTCAGGAGAGTACGTGCAGGACGATCTAGAACCATTCCAAGCTGAGGATATCACAGGCAAGATGATATGACCTTGATCCCATATCTAGACTTGTTATGTTAGCTTCGATTCCATGTCAAATTGCTCGCTGCCTACCACTGAAAATATATTGCCTCTTCATATGCCATGAGCCTATACCTTGAACTCTTTCCTAGCAAACTTGTATGGCTAGGTAGGCTTGCTCAGCTACTAATGTTAGCATTGTTAGTTGCAGGTGTTTTAAACTCATGTGATGACATGAGCTTGATATCATTATATTAAATTCTGTTATTTAATTAATGTATCTATATACTGGTAAATGATGGGAGGCCTAGCCTTTTGCCGGGTGTCTTGTTCCGTTATTGCCGCCTTAGTTACCGGTTACCGGTGTTTGATTCCATAATGATCGCTCCTAACACGTTCGGGGTTGTTATGGGGACCCACTTGATAAATTGTGTAGTGTTAAGGCTTGTCCGGCAGGACCCAACATTGGTACTATTTGCTAATCACCTAATAATAATCTGCATAGGGAATAGCTACCCCGAGGAATTTAATCAACAGCCCGGGCCAATGCTCCTCATGAGTGTTGGTCCAAACCAGAGCAGCTTATTACGCTCCCCGGGGCAACTCGGTGTTTTGGCGTGGTAACCATCGCTCATCCGGCGTGTCCTGAGACTGAGATACGCGGCTCTTATCAGGGTCGTCGACACGTCGGGAGGTCCTGCTAGTCGTGTCTTACCTTAGCGGTATATCTTGCATATAGGAATCCCAGTGAAGCTTTGGTTTTCCCCAGAGTTGAGGTTTTCCTCTAAGGAATCCGACGAGATCACGAGAATCGTGATAGAGGATGCCTTTGCGGCCTGTGTTCGTTTGTGATGGACTAGTTGGAGCACCCCTGCAGGGTTTAATCTTTCGGAAAGCCGTGCCCGCGGTTATGTGGCAACTTGGAATATTTTGTTAACATCCGGTATTAGAGAACTTAAACATAAACTAATAAAATATGCCAACTGTGTGCGTAACCGTGACTGTCCCTTCGGAGATCTCTCTTCGATCGGGAACACGGGGGGGTTATGAATGCC
The DNA here is from genome assembly GCF_904849725.1 of Hordeum vulgare subsp. vulgare. Classification (NCBI taxonomy): domain Eukaryota; kingdom Viridiplantae; phylum Streptophyta; class Magnoliopsida; order Poales; family Poaceae; genus Hordeum; species Hordeum vulgare. The sequence continues at coordinate 52,035,473 of NC_058520.1, read as the reverse complement.
GTAGGTAGGTGTTCAGGATCACTTTCTGATCAGGTATTCTCGATCGTTAGCGTAGACCACTTTCACTTCTTTTTTAGCGTAAGTTAGCCACTTATTCAATCATAGGTTGCAGCAGCCTAAAACACTTCATCCCTTCCTCACCCAAATGACGTGAATAGATTTGGCACCAAGGTCCTAGATTGCTGAGTCCCCGTGGCTCACGGATTCCTCCGAAACTTCCAGCAGGTACAGGTACCCCAGAGACAGATGATCCCAACGGCACCCAGCTGGCGTGGCAGTACGACGAGGAGACAGATCGCCTTTACGTGAACTATCCAGAGGACTGAGCCGTGGTCGTGATCGTGGGCCTGCAGCGGATAGCATAGCATTTTTCCTGTTTTGTAGGCCGTACCGGAACTACCTTGTTTGAATCTGCGTTGTACTCTTTATTATTAATAAGAAGACAGTTGGATCACACCATAGGGTTAGTTGTATGTTGATAGGACTATGTATTGGCAGGCTAGAGTGATAAAAGCTTCAAACCTAGCATAGAAATTGATGCATATGGGATTGAAGGGGGACCAATATATCTTATTGCTATGGTTGGGTTTTACCTTAATGAGCGTTAGTACTTGCGGACGCTTGCTAATAGTTCCAATCATAAGTGCATAGAATTCCAAGTAAGGGATGACATGCTAGCAGAGGCCTCTCCCACATGGTACTTGCTATCGATCTAGTAACGTAGTCAATTGCTTAGGGACAATTCCGCAACTCCTACCACCACTTTTCCACACTCGTTAGACACTCGTAGTTGTTTCTTTATCTAACCAGCCCCTAGTTTTATTTACGTGTTCTTTACTTTCTTGCAAGCCTATCCTTTCACTCCTACAAAGTACTTCTAGTTTCATACTTGTTCTAGGTAAAGCGAACGTAAAGTGTGCGTAGAGTTGTATCGGTGGTCGATAGAACTTGAGGGAATATTTGTCCTACCTTTAGCTCCTCGTTGGGTTCGACACTCTTACTTATCGAGAAAGGCTACAATTGATCCCCTATACTTGTGGGTTATCAAGACCTTTTTCTGGCGCCGTTGCCGGGGAGCAATAGCGTGGGGTGAATATCCTCGTGTGTGCTTGTTTGCTTTATCACTAAGTAGATTTATTTGCTGTTCTAAGTTGTTCTCTATCTTTAGTTATGGATATGGAACACGAAATACCAAAAAACTTAGGTGTACTTGCTACTCATGGAGATGGGGAACCTCCTAAAACCCTCGATGCTCGTTACGTGGAAAATATTATGTACTTCCTTAATAATCCTGAGAAAGCCCCATTCAATTATATAATGGGATACACGTTGGATCAACGTGAATACTTTAGGGATTATCGCTTGACTCAAAAAGGGAAACTTTTATGGGATCAAATCCATTTGTTGAAATGGAATGCTTGGGAACTATGCAAGAGACATGGTGTTACTTGTTGCTCCAGGATGAAGGCTCCACACCTTCCCTTTTCTTGTGAGTTTAATGATCATAGAACCTTGGCTTCTTATGCTAATGGTATATATGATTACTATGATGTGGATCAAATAGAAGAGTTTGTTGCTTTTATGGGTGCTTATGAAATTGAGGCTCTCTTTAAAAGGTATGATGATAATGATGATGCTCCTTACTGATCTGAAAATTTGGCTATGCTTCATTATTGTTATACTAATTATGAACATAATGCCCATATTGAACGATTTAAGGAGAAATCCTATGCTGCCCAAGAAGAGACTATTATTTTGCAGGAAACTATGGAAGAAGAAAATGCTGAAATTGTGAGCTCATTAGATGAAAAAGATGACGAGGAGAGCGAAGAACAAAAGGAGGAAGAACGGACTAGCTACCCGTGTCCACCTTCTAATGAGAGTAACTCTTCTACTCATGCATTATTTAATTTCCCTTCGTTCTTACCGAAAGATGAATGCTATGATCCCTTGGATTCGTTTGAAATATACCTTTTTGATGAACTTGATGCTTGCTACGCTTGTGGCCATGATGCCAATATGAATGATGCTTATGAAGATGAGCTAGCTATAGTTCCTTATGTTACACATGATGATTTTGATGAATATAATATGCATGTGCTTGCTGCTCCTACTTGCAATTATTATGAGAGAGGAACTACATCTCCACCTCTCTATGTTTCCAATACGATAAAATTGCAAGAAACTGCTTATGCTATGTATTGGCCTCTACTTGATGTGCATGAATTGTTCTTTTATGACATGCCAATGCATAGGAAGAGAGTTAGACTTCGTCATTGCATGATATATGTTACCTTGTGCTCACTACTAAATTTCAAATCATTGCTAATTAAAATTGGCTTTGATATACCTTGGGATCCGGGTGGATCCATTACTTGAGCACTTTATGCCTAGCTTAATGGCATTAAAGAAAGCGCTTCCCGGGAGACAACCCGGAAGTTTTAGAGAGTCATTTATTTCTGTTGAGTGCTTTTATTTAGTTTAAAAACAAAAAAAATATAGAGGGGAACTTAAAACTTTTTCAAAAAGAGAAGCGATTGAAAGGTGATGCATTGCGGAAGTGAGGGTCGACCTTGAACACTTGTGTTCATGCTCATGGAAACAATGTAGAATTTTTCATGGAAGTTTCTCACAAAAATAATTATCCCCTTGTACAATTCCTTTGTGTTTTTAAAAATAATGTGCCAAGCAAAGCCTTTACGATTAGTTTGGGTGATAGTTGTTTGATCACGCTGAGAAAAGACAGAAACTTTCTGCTCACGAAATTAATTTTCATTTTTATTCTGGAAGAGACTTTGAGTTGATTATTTCTTATGATGATTGATATGAAAATTTTCCATACGTTCGTAATTTTCAGATTTTTTTGAGATATCAGAGGTATACAGAATATAGAGATTGCTACAGACTATTTTGTTTTGACAGATTCTGTTTTCTATGCATTGTTCTCTTATTCTGATGAATCTATGGGTAGTATCGGGGGTATGAACCATGGTGAAGTTGGATTACAGTAGATATAATGCTAATATGAATTTAGAATGAGTTCACAACAGTACTTGAAGTGGTGATTTATTTTATTATACTAACGGATCTCACGAAGTTTTGTTGAGTTTTGTGTGATTGAAGTTTTCAAGTTTTGGGTGAGAGCACGATGGATGAAGGAATAAGGAGAGGCAAGAGCCTAAGCTTGGGGATGCCCGAGGCACCCCAAGATAATATTCAAGTTAGACTCAAGCGTCTAAGCTTGGGGATGCCCCGGAAGGCATCCCCTCTTTCGTCTACAATCTATGAGTAATTTTACTCAGAGCTATATTTTAATTCGTCACATGATATGTGCAAATGCTTGGAGCGTATTTTGTTTTTTTTTCCTTTTTATTTTATGCACCATGCTGGTATGAGATAGTCCTTGGTTGTCTTTATAGAATGCTTCTTGTGCTTCACTTATATCTTTTGAAGTTTGGATTGCTTGTTTCCCTACACATAGAAAACCGCCATTTGTAGAATGCTCTTTTGCTTCACTTATATTTGTTAGAGCCGGGCATATCTTTTGTAGAAAGAATTAAACTCTCGTGCTTCACTTATACCTATTTAGAGAGTTAACGGGAGTTGGCCATTCACATGGTTAGTCATAAAATTCTACATAAAACTTGTAGATCACTGAATATGATATGTTTGGTTCCTTGCAATAGTTTTGCGACATCATTATGTGATATTAGAGTCATGCTAGTGAGTAATTATGTATTCGTAGAAATACTTGTGTTAAGGTTTGTGATTCCCATAGAATGCACGTATGATGAACCGTTATGTGATGAAGTCGGAGCATGATTTATTTATTGATTGTCATCCTTTGTGTGGAGGTCGGGATCGCACGATGGTTAACTCCTACCAACCTTTCCCCTAGGAGCATGCGTGTAGTACCTTGTTTCGATGACTAATAGACTTTTGCAATAAGTATGTGAGTTCTTTATGACTAATGTTGAGTCCATGGATTATACGCACTCTCACCCTTCCACCATTGCTAGCCTCTCTAGCACCGCGCAACTTTCGCCGGTGCATTACACCCACCATATAGCCTCCCTCAAAATAGCCACCATACCTACCTATTATGGCATTTTCATAGCCATTCCGATATATATTGCCATGCAACTACCACCGTTCCGTCTCATGACATGTGCCACCACTTCCATATTGCCATTGCATGATCGTAAGATAGCTAGCATGATGTTTCCATGGCTTGTCCATTTTTTTATGTCATTGTTATGCTAGATCATTGTCACGGTACACTACCGAAGGCATTTCATATAGAGTCATCATTACTCTAAGTATTGATTTGTAAGTGTGATGATTATTATTAATAGAGCATTGTCCCATGTGAGGAAATAAAAGAGGCCAGCGAAGCCCATTTACAAAAAAAGAGGCCGAAGATGCCCACCAAAATAATAAAAAAAGGAGGCCAAAGAGCCCACAAAAAATGGGAGAAAAGAGAGAAGGGACAATTGCTACTGTCCTCTTTCCACACTTATGCTTCAAATAGCACTATGATCTTCATGACAGAGAGTCTCCTATGTTGTCACTTCCATATACTAGTGGGAAATTTTCATTATATAACTTGGCTTGTATATTCCAATGATGGTCTTCCTCAAATTTTCCCTAGGTCTTCGTGAGCAAGCAAGTTAAGTGCACACCCACTAGTTTCTTTTGTGAGCTTTCATACACTTATAAGCTCTAGTGCATCCGTTGTGTGGCAATCCCTACTCACTCACATCGATATCTATTGATGGGCATCTCCATAGCCTGCTGATACGCCTAGTTGATGTGAGACTATCTCCTCCTTTTTTGTCTTCTCCACGACCACCATATTCTATTCCACCTATAGTGTTATGTCCATGGCTCACGCTCATGTATTGTGTGAAAGTTGAAAAGGTTTGAGAACACTAAAGTATGAAACAATTGCTTGGCTAAAACCGGGGTTGTGCATGATTTAAATACGTTGTGTGGGGAAGATGGAGCATAGTCAGACTATATGACTTTATAGGGATAACTTTCTTTGGCCATGATATTTTGAGAAGACATGATTGCTTTGTTAGTATGCTTGAAATATTATTGTCTTTATGTCAAATGATAGTCTATTGCTTCGAATCACTCGTGTTTTAGTATTCATGCCATGATTAGATTATATCATCAAGATTATGCTAGGTAGCATTCCACATCAAAAATTATCTTTTTTATCATTTACCTACTCGAGGACGAGCAAGAATTAAGCTTGGAGAAGCTGATACGTCTCCGTCGTATCTACAATTTTTGATTGTTTCATGCCAATATTCTACAACTTTCATATACTTTTGGCAACTTTTTATACTTTTTTTGGGACTAACATATTGATCAGTGCCCAGTGCCAGTTCCTCTTTGTTGCATCTTTTTGTTTCGCAGAATATCCATACCAAACGAAGTCCAAACGTAATAAAAAATTACGGGGATTTTTTTGGGGATATTTATGATTTTTGGGAAGAAGAATCAACGCGAGGCGATGCACGGAGGGCCCACAAGCCTTGTAGCCGCCACCAGGAGGTACGGCGGCAGCTGGCAGGCTTGTGGCTACTCCTAAAGGCGGCTAGAGCCCTTCTTTCGCCACAAGAAAGATAATATCCGGAAGAAAATTGTGTTAAAATTTGAGCCCAATCGGAGTTACGGATCTCCGGAAATTTAAGAAACGGTGAAACGCAGAATCTGGGAGCGCAGAAACAGAAGGACACAGAGAGAGAGATCCAATCTCGGAGGGGTTCTCGACCCTCCGCCGCCATGGAGACCATGGACCAGAGGGGAAACCCTTCTCCCATCTAGGGAGGAGGTCAAGGAAGAAGAATAAGAAGGAGGGGGCTCTCTCCACCTCTCTCCCGGCGGCGCCGGAACGCCGCCCGGGACATCATCGTGTGACGGCGATCTACACCAACACCTCCGTCATCTTCACCACCATCTCCATCATCTTCCCCCATCTATATTCAGCAGTTCACTCTCCCGAAACCCGTTGTACCCTCTACTTGAACATGGTGCTTTATGCTACATATTATTATCCAATGATGTGTTGATATCCTATGATGTCTGAGTAGATTATCGTTGTCCTATCGATGATTGATGAATTGCTATGATTGGTTTAATTTGCTTGTGGTTATGTTGTTGTCCTTTGGTGCCCATCATATGATCGCGTGCGTGGATCACACCATAGGGTTAGTTGTATGTTGATAGGACTATGTATTGGCAGGCTAGAGTGATAAAAGCTTCAAACCTAGCATAGAAATTGATGCATATGGGATTAAAGGGGGACCAATATATCTTATTGCTATGGTTGGGTTTTGCCTTAATGAACGTTAGTACTTGCGGACGCTTGCTAATAGTTCCAATCATAAGTGCATAGAATTCCAAGTAAGGGATGACATGCTAGCAGAGGCCTCTCCCACATGGTACTTGCTATCGATCTAGTAACGTAGTCAATTGCTTAGGGACAATTCCGCAACTCCTACCACCACTTTTCCACACTCGTTAGACACTCGTAGTTGTTTCTTTATCTAACCAGCCCCTAGTTTTATTTACGTGTTCTTTACTTTCTTGCAAGCCTATCCTTTCACTCCTACAAAGTACTTCTAGTTTCATACTTGTTCTAGGTAAAGCGAACGTAAAGTGTGCGTAGAGTTGTATCGGTGGTCGATAGAACTTGAGGGAATATTTGTCCTACCTTTAGCTCCTCATGGGGTTCGACACTCTTACTTATCGAGAAAGGCTACAATTGATCCCCTATACTTGTGGGTTATCAATGTGGCAGAAGTTGGAGTCTATGTATGAGAGGAAGACATCAATGAACAAGGCATCGGTGATCAAAAGACTTGCAAAGCTTGAATACCGAGATGGCACAAGTGTGATTGAGCACTTGAATGTCTTTCAATGCCATATAAGTCGACTTTCAACCATGAAGATCAACTTTGAGGATGAGGTGCAAGCATTGTTGCTGCTGAGTTCCATGCCTGATAGTTCGAACACGCTTGTTGTGTCACTTAGCAATTCAACTCCGGATGGGAAACTGACTTTGGAGATGGTGAAGAACAACATGCTGAATGAAGAAGCCGGAAAGAAGGAAAAGGGTGATGCCTCTTCTTATGATGCGTATGTGGCTGAAACCCATGGGAAGAATGAGAACCGTGGATGCGGTCACACCAGATTTCAGCAAGGCGGAAATAAATCCAGGGGAGATCAAAGTCAAAACAGAGAAAAGATATTACTTGCCCTCATTGTGGCAATCCGGGACACATAAAGAGTGAGTGCAGGAAGTACAAAAGAGAGCTTGCAGAGGGGAAACTTGCAAAGAAAACCGAGCAAAAGGTTGAGAGCACCCCAGCCATGACTGCAACAGATGAGGACTATCTAGTCATTGAAGATGATGAATGTTATAGTGTTGTTCGTGATGATGCCATGAGTTGGGTTGTGGGTTCAGGTGCATCCTTCCACATCACGTCACACAAAGAGTATTTCACATCTTACACTAGTGGTGTCACTGGCCAAGTAAGGATGGGAAATAGTGGTTCCTCAACAATTGCTGGCAAGGGCTCTATATGCATTGAAACAAATATAGGTTGTAGGTTGGTGCTAGGTCATATTCCTCGGAGAGTTTGGTCACGGAAGGAGGTATCATACAAGCACCTGAAGGTCTTTGGTTGCAGGGCATTTGTACATGTCCCAAGGGATGAGAGATCCAAGCTTGATAGAAAGACAAAGCAGTGCATCTACCTCAGCCAACCAAGTGAAGAGTTCGGCTACAGGTTGTGGGATCCAGTCAACGGGAAAATTGTGAGAAGTCGGGATGTGGTGTTCATTGAAGATGAGACAATAAAATATATTGGAAAACCGGAGAAGCTAATGACCAACTATAGGGTAACGTAGCATAAATTCAAAAAAAATTCTACGCATATTCAGATCTTCCTATGAAGAGACCAGCAACGAGAGAGGGTGAGTGTATCTTCATACCTTTGAAGATCGCTAAGCGGAAGCATTGCTAGAACACGGTTGATGGAGTTGTACTCGCGGCGATTCAGATCGCGGTGTGATTCCGATCTAGTGCTGAACCACGGCACCTCCGCGTTCAACACACATGCAGCCCGGTGACGTCTCCCGCACCTTGATCCAGCAAGGAGGAGGGAGAGGTTGGGGGAGATCTCTGGCAGCACGACGGCGTGGTGTCGATGGAGAGATGAGGTCTCCCGACAGGGCTTCGCCAAGCACCGTGGGAGAGGAGGAAGAAGGGGGGCAGGGCTGCGCCGAGGGAGATTGAAAACTGTGTGTAAAACAGCCCCGAAACCCCCACTATATATAGGAGGAGGGGAGGGGGTGCCACCCCTAGGGTTCCCACCCTAGGTGGTGCGGCAGCCCCCCAGATGGAAGGTGCGGCGGCCAGGGCAGGGGGGAGGGGTGGCGTACCCCTAGGTGGGCCTTAGGCCCACCAGCGCCTAGGGTTCCCCCCCTCTCCACCTCCTGCGCCTTGGGCCTTCTTATGAGAGGCGCACCATCCCACTTTGGGCTGGTTTCCCTCCCTATTTTGGCCCATGCTACCTCTTGGGGCTGGTGGCCCCTCTCGGTGGACCCCCGGGACCACTTCTGGTGGTCCCGGTACATTACCGGTGACGCCCGAAACATTTCCGGTGTCCAAAACCATCCATCCTATATATTAATCTTTACCTCCGTACCATTCCGGAGCTCCTCGTGACGTCCAGGATCTCATCCGGGACTCCGAACAACTGTTGGTAACCTCGTATAACAATTCCCTATAACCCTAGCGTCATCGAACCTTAAGTGTGTAGACCCTACGGGTTCGAGAGACAGGCAGACATGACCGAGACACCTCTCCGGCCAATAACCATCAGCGGGGTCTGGATACCCATGGTGGCTCCCACTTGCTCCACGATGATCTCATCAGATGAACCACGATGTCAAGGATTCAATCAATCCCGTATACAATTCCCTTTGTCTGTCGGTATAGAACTTGCCCGAGATTCGATCGTCGGTATACCTATACCTTGTTCAATCTCGTTACCAGTAATTCTCTTTACTCGTTCCGTAGCACGTCATCATGTGACTAACTCCTTAGTCACATTGAGATCATGATGATGTTCTACCGAGTGGGCCCAGAGATACCTCTCCGTCACACGGAGTGACAAATCCCGATCTCGATTCGTACCAACCCAACAGACACTTTCGGAGATACCCGTAGTGCACCTTTATAGTCACCCAGTTACGTTGTGACATTTGATACACCTAAAGCACTCCTACGGTATCCGGGAGTTGCACAATCTCACGGTCGAAGGAAAAGATACTTGACATTGGAAAAGCTTTAGCATACGAACAATACGATCTAGTGCTACGCTTAGGATTGGGTCTTGTCCATCACATCATTCTCCCAATGATGTGATCCCGTTATCAATGACATCCAATGCCCATGATCAGGAAACCATGATCATCTATTGATCAACGAGCTAGCCAACTAGAGGCTTGCTAGGGACACATTGTGATCTATTTATTCACACATGTATTATTGTTTTCTGTTAATACAATTATAGCATGAACAATAAACAATTATCATGAACAAAGAAATATGATAATAACCATTTTATTATTGCCTCTAGGGCATATTTCCAATAGTCTCCCACTTGCACTAGAGTCAATAATCTAGTTACATTGTGATGTATCAAACACCCATAGCATTGTGGTGTTGATCATGTTTTGCTCGTGGAAGAGGTTTAGTCAACGGGTCTGCAACATTCAGATCCGTGTGTACTTTACAAATCTCTATTACTCCACTCTGGACATGGTCCTGGATGGAGTTGTAGCGGCGTTTGATGTGCTTCGTCTTCCGATGAAACCTGGGCTCCTTGGCTATGGCAATGGCCCCAGTGTTATCACAGAAGAGTGTCATTGGACCCGACGCGCTTGGAACCACTCCAAGGTCGGTGATGAGCTCCTTCATCCAAATTCCTTCATGAGCCGCTTCTGAAGTAGCTATGTACTCCGCTTCACATGTATATGTTGCCACGACTTCTTGCTTGCTGCTGCACCAGCTCACTGCCCCACCATTCAAAACATATACGTATCCGGTCTGTGACTTAGAGTCATCTGGATCTGTGTCGAAGCTAGCGTCGACGTAACCCTTTACGACGAGCTCTTCGTCACCTCCATAAACGAGAAACATTTCCTTAGTCCTTTTCAGGTACTTAAGGATATTCTTGACCGTTGTCCAGTGTTCCATACCGGGATCACTTTGGTACCTCCCTACCAAACTTATGGCAAGGTCTATATTAGGTCTGGTACACAGCATGGCATACATAAGAGAGCCTATGGCTGAAGCGTAGGGGACAGAACTCATCTTCTCTCTATCTGCTGTCGTGGTCGGCGACTGAGTCTTACTCAATCTCATACCTTGCAAAACTGGCAAGAACCCTTTCTTTTAGTTTTCCATATTGAACTTCTTCAATATCTTGTCAAGGTATGTACTTTGTGAAAGACCTATGAGGCGTCTCGATCTATCTCTATAGATCTTGATGCCTAATATGTATGCAGTTTCTCCAAGGTCCTTCATTGAAAAACTCTTGTTCAAATAGGCCTTTATGCTCTCCAACATCTCCATATTATTCCCCATCAATAATATGTCATCCACATACAGTATGAGGAAAGCTACAGAGCTCCCACTCACTTTCTTGTACAGACAGGCTTCTCCATAAACATGTATGAACCCAAACGCTTTAATCACCTCATTAAAGCAAATGTTCCAACTCCGAGATGCTTGCACCAGCCCATAGATGGAGCTCTGGAGCTTTCACACTTTGTTAGCATCCTTAGGGTCGACAAAACCTTCTGGTTGCATCATATACAACTCTTCCTTAGGGTTCCCGTTAAGGAACGTTGTTTTGACGTCCATTTGCCAAATTTCATAATCATAAAAGGCGGCAATTGCTAACATGATTCGGACTGATTTCAGCTTCGCTACGGGAGAGAAAGTCTCTTCGTAGTCAATTCCTTGAATTTGTCGAAAACCCTTTGCGACAAGTCGAGCTTTATAGAAGATCCATGTATTTTCTATGGCTTGCCGGTCATCGGGCAAGTCCACCAAAGTCCATACTTTGTTCTCATACATGGATCCTATCTCGGATTTCATGGCTTCAAGCCATTTGTTGGAATCTGGGCCCGCCATCGCTTCTTCATAGTTCGACGGTTCACCGTTGTCTAACAACATGATTTCCATCACAAGGTTGTCGTACCACTCTGGTGCGGAGCGTGCCCTTGTGGACCTTCACGGTTCAGTAGTAGCTTGATCCGAAGCTTAATGATCATTATCATTAACTTATTCTTCAGTTGGTGTAGGCGCCACAGGAACAATTTCCCGCGTTGCGCTACTTTCCTGTTCGAGAGGGGGTGTAATTACCTCATCAAGTTCTACCTTCCTGTTGGAAATATGCCCTAGAGGCAATAATAAATTAGTTATTATTATATTTCTTAGTTCATGATAATCGTTTATTATCCATGCTATAATTGTATTGATTGGAAACACAATACTTGTGTGGATACATAGACAAAACACTGTCCCAAGTAAGCCTCTAGTTGACTAGCTCGTTGATCAAAGATGGTCAAGGTTTCCTGGCCATAGGCAAGTGTTGTCACTTGATAACGGGATCACATCATTAGGAGAATCATGTGATGCACTAAACCCAAACTAATGGACGTAGCATGTTGATCGTGTCATTTTGTTGCTGTTGTTTTCTGCGTGTCAAGTATTTGTTCCTATGACCATGAGATCATATAACTCACTGACACCGGAGGAATGCTTTGTGTGTATCAAACGTTGCAACATAACTGGGTGACTATAAAGATGCTCTACAGGTATCTCCGAAGGTGTTCGTTGAGTTAGTATGGATCGAGACTGGGATTTGTCACTCCGTGTGACGGAGAGGTATCTCGGGGCCCACTCGGTAATACAACATCACACACAAGCCTTGCAAGCAATGTGTCTTAGTGTAAGTTGCGGGATCTTGTATTACAGAACGAGTAAAGAGACTTGCCGGTAAACGAGATTGAAATAGGTATGCAGATACTGACGATCGAATCTCGGGCAAGTAACATACCGAAGGACAAAGGGAATGACTGTGACAGCCCGATGCCGACGTTCCAGAAGATTCCCCTCTCTTTCCGTTTTCGTCGTGTGTCTATTTTTTTTCTTTTGTCGCATCATCATCGCATCATGCGCATCATCAGCATTGCATCGGCATCCCGTTGCCGCCCGTTTATAAAGCTTGCATCCGCTAGTAGTTGTCGGTTCTCGTCGTAGTTCGTTCTTAGTCTGACCGCACTCGCACGCGCCCGCGGCACCGTCGAAACCCTGTTTTTAAAAGTGTGTTGAAAACTTTCTCTGATTGGGTTGAGATTTGTGGTGCGGTGTTTTAATATAGCTAGGCCGCCTGTCGAATTTCGTCGCGATCGGAGTCCGTTTGGTACCCGAACGGTCGACCGTAGCGGCACCGTATTCGGTCTATCGTCGGACGTTTTCCGGTATTTTAAATCTCGTTGCCGGGCTGCCCGTTTTCCCTCTCATCTCCTCCTAGCCCCTCTGCACAGTGCACCGACCCTACACACAACCTAGTCCGAAAACCTCCCGGGACCCGAACCGGGCGGACGTGACCGTTGGGTCCGGATCAACCCCGTTATACCGCAAATCGTCATCGGTTTGTCCGTTGGATACCCTAACCTATATTTCTTGACCGTCAGATCGAACCAGAGGGTCCAGATCAGCCTACCCAAACCCACCTACCCATTTAATCATATCAAACCCTAGGATCTGTCCCATCCTATCCTAATTCCATCCGCCGCCGCCGCACCCCTCCTCTCCTCGGGATTCCCCACAGTCAGCGCACCCTTGTCTCCTCATCGATTTCCCCTCCTCTCCAATCCCGTTGAACCTCCTCGCCGTGCATCTCCAGCCGACGCCCATGGCCGCGCTCGCAGGCAAGCATTAGTAGCAGCAGCTCCGCACGAAGCCCCTGCGCCCAGGGCCCTTCTCCTTGCCGTGCTCCCTCTCCCTTCTCTCCTTCCTTATTCGATTCCCCTCTCTCTCTCAAGTCTCTCTTTCTATCTCCAGGACCACCACGACATGGCTCGAGCTTGGCTTGGGGTTCCTTCACCGTCGTCTTCTGCAGGTGGGGCAGCAGCGCCGGCTCGGCCCTGCCGCCGCATCGGAGCTGCACCATCTGCCCCGTCCCCAAGCACCCGGCGCCTGCGCACCCACCTCTCTGATGTGCCGCTGGCCAGCGAGTCGCCGGCAAATAGCGGCCCAGGTCACCGTGCCTCGAGCCCCTTCTCCTTCCTCATCCCTCTGCTCTTCTCTCTCCCTCCTACCGCTTCCCTCTTCCTGGCTCTCTCACTCTGCCATTTTTTCTGTTTCTCTGAACGGCAGCTGCAGGAACAGCCCCGTCTGGAGCCGGCCGTTGGAGCCGCCGCCGCCGCCCCGAGCTCGAGGCTGCCTTGTGCCGCTGCCTTCGGAAATGGATGCCCCAGCACTGGGTCAGCCCGTGCTTGCTCTCGGACTGGTTCGCCTCACCCTAGAGACGCCATACGACGCTCTGTTCTTCGCTTCGCGCACCTGAAACTGCGTCTCCAGCGACAGCAGCTTCCAGTTTCTTCAGTCAGCGTATGGGTATGGTACTTCTAGCGCCGTTCTCGTTTGTGTAGCAAAGTCGGCCGTAGCCCAGCTGGTCAGCGCGCTCGGTAGCAACCGTGAGGTCCTGGGATCAATCCCTAGCGCCTCCAGATTTATTTTTGTGCTCTATCTATTTTAGCTCGCGAGCAACTTTGTGGGTTGGCTCAGTTTCGTTTAGATCAACTCGAACGGATGTGCCATAGTGCGCCAAACCCATCCTCTATCACTTGTCAATTGTAGCCTAGCTGGTCGGGTTGTTAGACTACAACCAGGAGGTGCAGGGTTCGATCCCCCCCCCCCACCTACACCTTTTTTTCTTTTAATTTGTGTGAGTGTGGATGTGTGTGTGTGTGTTGTGGGTTCTAGGCCCACTTGCATACACCCACTAGGGGCCCTGGTGAGTATGGCCAGTGGGACCCCTGATGATTATATGATTTATTTTTTTTGTAGTATTTGTGATGTAATTCGAAATCTGGAATATTCCAGAGGAGGAATATGCCAAATCTGGCATATCAAGAACAGCCCCCTGTTCTTGTTATTAGCGGAGTTTGATCCTGTGTAGTTTTCCCTTTGCTGTTTGTGGTGTTTTTCTTCATGCATATGGGCAGTATGATATATGGATTTGGGGTAGAAAAACCTCACGAATCCAATGGAGGCACTAGTTTCCAATTTTGAGCAGTTCTGCAGAAGTGTCACTTCGTGATGAGGTGGCACTTGTTTACCTTTGTAGGTTGGTGTAAGTGCATAGTTAGGGCTTGAGCATCCATGCATCATTTTAGTTAGTGCTTCATGTTGTGCATGTCTCTTGAAACGTAGCTCCGTTCTATGTTCCACATGTTAACCGACTAGGATGACAGGTAGAATCACCCGCTTCACCCCTTGTCATGTTAACTACAATTTAATATTGCCGTGTAAATAATCGGGAGTGAACTAATTAATTAATCGTGGAGTTTCGTCGGTATGCAAATCGTTGCATATCGAGCCTCATTTAATGTGTAGTGTTTGCGTGAGGTGAATTGCCATGCCATCACTTGCATCATTGATCTGTTCATGCATCATATTAGGGTGTGCATCATGTCTTGCTTTTGCCGTGGAGAATATCGTGTGTTGATGCTTGTTTCCGTTTCCCTCCGTCTCGATAGAGTTCCGCAAGCGTGTCGGATGTGAGGACCGTTCGACTACGTCGGTTCGTCTGCTTCACGGAGTCATTCTTCTTCCAAGCGGGATCTCAGGCAAGATGATCATTTCCCTAGATACCATTACTATCATTGCCATGCTAGTTTTACCGCTTCTACCGATTATGTCTCGTTGCCTACCACATGTTAATTATCAGCCTCTCAACAATGCCATGAAACCTTCAACCTGTTCAACCTAGCAAACCACTGATTGGCTATGTTACTGCTACCTGTTCAACCTAGCAAACCTTGCTTAACCCTGTTGATAGCGTTGCTAGTTGCAGGTGCAGTTGCTTCCATGCAAAGCATGGGTTCCTTGTTATATCACCATATTAAATGTTATTTAATTTAATGGACCTATATACTTGGTAAAAGGTGGAAGGCTCGGCCTTTCTAGCCTGGTGTTTTGTTCCACCTTTGCCCCCTTAGTTTCGGCTACCGGTGTTATGTTCCATAATCGAGCGCTCCTAACACGATCGGGGTTGTTATGGGGACCCCCTTGATAATTCGTTTAGATTAAAGCTGGTCTGGCAAGGCCCAACATTGGTACTACATTTGCCTAACCACCTAATAATTTGCATAGGGACTTTCCGGACCCCGAGGATAATTTAATCAACCCCCGGGCCAGTGCTCCTCATGAGTGTTGGTCCAAAACAGAGCAGCTTATTAACGCTACCCGGGGCAACTCGGCGTTTGGCGTGGTAACCATCGCTCATCCGTCGTGTCCTGAGAACGAGGTACGCGACTCCTATCGGGATCGTCGACACGTCGGGCGGCCTTGCTGGTTTAGTTTTACCTTTGACGAGATATCTTGTGCATCGGGATTCCGGTGATGCTTTGGGTAATCTCAGAGTTGAGGTTTTCCACTAGGGAATCCGACGAGATCGCAAGCTTCGTGATTGAGGATTTCTATGCGGCTTGTGGTAATTTTTGATGGACTAGTTGGAGCACCCCTGCAGGGTTAAATCTTTCGGAAAGCCGTGCCCGCGGTTATGTGGCAACGTGGAAGCTTTGTTTAACACTGGTTCTAGATAACTTGAAGTTAACTTAATTAAAATATGCCAACCGTGTGCGTAACCGTGACTGTCTCTTTCGTGAGTTCCTTCTCCGATCGAGGACACGGTGGGGTTATGTCTGACGTAGGTAGGTGTTCAGGATCATTCATTTGGTCATCTGTAGTTCACGTCCGCTATGCGTAGTTCTTCCCCCTCTTATTTCTGGTACTCATAAGTTAGCCACCAAATATATGCTTAGTCGCTGCTGCAACCTCACCACTTAACCATACCTCACCCATTAAGCTTTGCTAGTCTTGATACCTTTGGAAATGAGATTGCTGAGTCCCCTGTGGCTCACAGATTACTACAACACCAGTTGCAGGTTCAGGTAAAGGTCACTTGACGCGAGCGCGTTGATTATTCATTTGGAGTTACTTCTTCTTCTTCTTCTTCATCGATCTAGGATGGGTTCCAGGCCGGCAGCCTCGGATAGCAAGGATGGACGTCATTCTTCTTTTGTCGTTTGTTTTCGTCTGTAGTCGGACCCTGCTCTTACTCTTGATATTGATGTAATGTACTGATGTGGCTCTGATGTAGCTTGTGGCGAGTGTAAGCCAACTCTTTATATACCTCTTCTATTCAGTACATGTACTTGTAACGATATCCATTCTTGCGACACGACGAGATGCGCTTCTATCCCTGACGAGCCCTTCGTGCCAAATTGAGGATAGGGTCGCATCTGGGCGTGACAATGACATACGGGATTATATGAATCCTTGGCACTGAGGTTCAAACGATAAGATCTTCATAGAATATGTGGGATCCAATATGGGCATCCAGGTCCCGCTATTGGATATTGACCGAGGAGTCACTCGGGTCATGTCTGCATAGTTCTCGAACCCGCAGGGTCTGCACACTTAAGGTTCGACGTTGTTTTATGCGTATTTGAGTTATATGGTTGGTTACCGAATGTTGTTCGGAGTCCCGGATGAGATCAAGGACGTCACGAGGGTTTCCGGAATGGTCCGGAAACGAAGATTGATATATAGGATGACCTCATTTGATTACCAGAAGGTTTTCGGAGTTACCGGGGATGTACCGGGATGACGAATGGGTTCCGGGTGTTCAAGGGGGGGGGAACCCACCCCGGGGAAGCCCATAGGCCTTGGGGGTGGCGCACCAGCCCTTGGTGGGCTGGTGGGACAGCCCAAGAAGGCCCTATGCGCCATAGGAAGAAAATCAAAGAGAAAAAGAAAAAGAAAAAGGAGGAGGTGGGAAAAGGGGAAAGGACTCCACCTTCTAAACCTAGTTGGATTCGGTTTGGAAGGGGAGGACTCCCCCCCTTGGCTCGGCCGAACCCCTTGGGGGTCCTTGGACCCCAAGGCAAGGCTCCCCCTCTTCCCCCTATATATACGGAGGTTTTAGGGCTGATTTGAGACAACTTTGCCACGGCAGCCCGACCACATATCTCCACGGTTTTACCTCTAGATCGCGTTTATGCGGAGCTCGGTCGGAGCCCTGCTGAGATTAGATCAACACCAACCTCCGGAGCGCCGTCACGCTGCCGGAGAACTCATCTACCTCTCCGTCTCTCTTGTTGGATCAAGAAGGCCGAGATCATCGTCGAGCTATACGTGTGCTGAACGCGGAGGTGCCGTCCGTTCCGCACTAGATCGTGGGACGGTTCGCGGGGCGGATCGAGGGACGTGAGGACGTTCCACTACATCAACCGCGTTCACTAACGCTTCTGCTGTGCGATCTACAAGGGTACGTAGATCGAATATCCCCTCTCGTAGATGGACATCACCATGATAGGTCTTCGTGCGCGTAGGAAAATTTTTGTTTACCATGCGACATTCCCCAACAGTGGCATCATGAGCTAGGTTCATGCGTAGATGTCTTCTCGAGTAGAACACAAAAGTTTTTGTGGGCGTTGATGTGCGTTTTTCTGCCCTCCTTAGTCTTTTCTTGATTCCGCGGTATTGTTGGATTGAAGTGGCTTGGACCGACATTACTCGTACGCTTACGAGAGACTGGTTTCATCGCTACGAGTAACCCCGTTGCTCAAAGATGACTAGCAGGTGTCAGTTTCTCCAACTTTAGTTGAATCGGATTTGACCGAGGAGGTCCTTGTATAAGGTTAAATAGAAATTCATATATCTCCATTGTGGTGTTTGCGTAAGTAAGATGCGATCCTACTAGATACCCATGGTCACCACGTAAAACATGCAACTACAAAATTAGAGGACGTCTAACTTGTTTTTGCAGGGTATGCTTGTGATGTGATATGGCCAACGATGTGATGTGATATATTGGATGTATGAGATGATCATGTTGTAATAGTTAATATCGACTTGCACGTCGATGGTACGGCAACCGGCAGGAGCCATAGGGTTGTCTTTAAACTAACGTTTGTGCTTGCAGATGCGTTTACTATATTGCTAGGACGTGGCTTTAGTAGTAATAGCATGAGTAGCACGACAACCCCGATGGCGACACGTTGATGGAGATCATGGTGTGGCGCCGGTGAGAAGAAGATCGTGCCGGTGCTTTGGTGATGGAGATCAAGGAGCACGTGATGATGGCCATATCATGTCACTTATGAATTGCATGTGATGTTAATCCTTTTATGCCCCTTATTTTGCTTAGAACGACGGTACCATTATGAGGTGATCTCTCACTAAAATTTCAAGATGAAATTGTGTTCTCCCCGACTTTGCACCGTTGCTACAGTTCGTCGTTTCGAGACACCACGTGATGATCGGGTGTGATAGACTCAACGTTCACATACAACGGGTGCAAAACAGTTGCACACGCGGAACACTCGGGTTAAGCTTGACGAGCCTAGCATGTGCAGGCCTCGGAACACATGAGACCGAAAGGTCGAGCATGAATCGTATAGTTGATATGATTAGCATAGAGATGCTTACCACTGAAACTATTCTCGACTCACGTGATGATCGGACTTGAGATAGTGGATTTGGATCATGTACCACTCAAATGACTAGAGAGATGTACTTTTTGAGTGGGAGTTCTTAAGTAATATGATTAATTGAACTAATTGTCATGAACATAGTCTAATGGTCTTTGCGAATTACGATGTAGCTTGCGCTATAGCTCTACTGTTTTTTTATGTTCCTAGAGAAAATTTAGTTGAAAGTTGATAGTAGCAAACTTTGCACAAGATTGTCCTCGTTGCTGCGCAGAAGGCTTATGTCCTTAATGCACCACTCGGTGTGCTGCACCTCGAGCGTCGTCTTTGGATGCTGTGAACATCCGACATACACGTTTCTGATGACTACACGATAGTTCAGTGCAAAATACTTAATGGCTTAGAAGCAAGGCGCCGAAGACGTTTTGAAACGTCACGGAACATAAGTGATGTTCTAAAGAGATGAAATTGTGATTTCATGCTTTTGCCCTTGTTAAGAGGTACGAGACCTCCAACAAGATTCTTTGTCCACAAAGTAAAGGAGAAAAGCTCAATCCTTGAGCGTGTGCTCAGATTGTCTGAGTACGACATTTGCTTGAATCAAGTGGGAGTTAATCTTCCAGATGAGATCGTGATGGTTCTCCAAAGTCACTGCCACCAAGCTGTGAGAGCTTCGTGATGAACTATAACATATCAAGGATAGATACAATGATCCTTGAGCGATTCGTGATGTTTGACACTGCGAAAGTAGAAATCAAGAAGAAGCATCAATAGTTGATGGTTAGTAAAACCACTAAGTTTCAAGAAAGGCAAGGGCTAGAAGGGATACTTCGTGAAACGGAAAAACAGTTGCTGCACTAATGAAGAGACCCAAGATTAAACCCAAACCCGAGACTAAGTGCTTCTGTAATGAGGGGAACAGTCACTGAGGCGGAGCAACTCTACATCCTTGGTAGATAGGAAGGCTGGCAAAAGTCGAAAGAAGTATGTTTGATATACATGATGTTGATGTGTACTTTACTAGTACTCCTAGTAGCATGAGGGTATTGGATACCGGTTCGGTTGCTAAGTGATTAGTAACACGAAATGATAGCTACGGCGTAAACGGAGACTAGCTAAAGGCGAGGTGACGATACGTGTTGGAAGTGTTTCCAAGATTGATATGATCAAAACATCGCATGCTCCCTCTACCATCGGGATTTGTGTTAAACCAAAATAATTGTTATTTGGTGCTTGCGTTAAGCATGAACATGATTGGATCGTGTTTATTGCAATACAATTATTCATTTAAAGAGAATAATGGTTACTCTGTTTGCTTGAATAATCACCTTCAATGGTTTATTGAATCTCGATTGTAGTGTTACACATGTTCATAATATTGGTGCCAAAAGACACGAGGTAATGATGATAGTACCACTTACTTGTGGCACTGCCGCTTGAGTCATGTTGTTATAAATTGCATGAAGAGGCTCCATGCTGATGGATCTTTGTACTCACTTGATTTTGAATCACTAGTGACATGCAAATCATACCACATGAGCAAGGCCTTGTTTTCATTGAGATGAAACAATATAGTAACTTGTTGGAAGTGATACATTTTATATGTATGCAGTCCAATGGGTGCTGAGGCACGCAGTGAATATCATTATGTTCTTACTTCAATGACGATTTGAGTAGATACAAGAGTATTTACTTAATGAATCACAAGTCTGAAATATTGAAAGGTTCAATTCTGTTTCAGAGTGAAGTTCGTCGTAACGAGAGGATAAACTGTCTACGATATGATCATAGAAATGAATATCTGAGTTACGAGTTTTGGTACGCAGTTAAGACAATGTGGAAATTGTTTTGCAGTTCATGCCACCTAGAACATCATAGTGTGATGATGTGTCTGAACGTCATAGCCACACACTATTTGGTATGGTGCATGCTATGATGTCTCTTATCGAATTACCACTATCGTTTATGGGTTATGCATTAGAGACAACCGCATTTACTTTAAATAGGGCACCGCATATTTCCGTTAAGATGACACAGTATAGACTGAGGTTTAGAGAAATCTAAACTGTCGTTTCTTGAAAGTTTGGGGCTTTGACACTTATGTGAAAAAGTTTTAGTCTGATAAGCTCGAACCCAAAGCGGATAAATGCATCTTCATAGGATATCCAAAACAGTTGGGTACATCTCCTATCTCAGATCCGAAAGCAAAGTGTTTGTTTCTAGAAACGGATCCTTTCTCGAGGAAAGGATTCTCTCGAAAGAATTGAGTGGAGGGTGGTAGAACTTGATAAGGTTATTGAACCATCACTTCAACCAGTGTGTAGCAGGGCGCAGGAAGTTGTTCCTGTGGCGCCTACACCAATTGAAGTGAAAGCTGATGATGGTGATCATCGAGCATCGGATCAAGTTACTACAAGCCTCGTAGGTTGACAAGGTCGCGTACTACTGCAGAGTGGTACGGTAACCCTGTCTTGGAGGTCATGTTGTTGAGCAACAATGAACCTACGAGTTATGAAGAAAGCAATGGTGCGCCCAGATTCCGACAAATGGCTGGAAGCCATGAAATCCGAGAGAGGATCCATGTATGAAAACAAAGTGTAGACTTTGGAAGAACTACTTGATAGTCATAGGACTATTGAGTAAAGATGGATCTTTAAAAGGAAGACAGACAATGATAGTGATAAGTCACTATTAAAAAAAGCTCGACTTGTCGCAAAAATGTTTCTGACAAGATCAAATAGTTGACTATGATGAGACTTTCTCACTCGTAGCGATGCTAAAAGTCTGTTAGAATTATGTTAGTAGTTGCTGCATTATTTATGAAATATTGCACGTAGGATGTCAAAACATTGTTTCCTCGACGGTTTCCTTGAGCAAACATTGTATGTGATACAACCAGAAGGTTTTGTCGATCCTAAAGATACTAACAAGTATGTAAGCTCCAGCGATCCTTCAATGGACCGGTGCAAGCATCTCAGAGTTGGAATATACACTTTGATGATATGATCAAAGATTTTGGGTTTGTACAAGGTTTATGAGAAACTTGTATTTCCAAAGAAGTGAGTGGGAGCACTATAGAATTTTTGATAAGTATATGTGGTTGACATATTGTGGATCAGAAGTAATGTAGAATTTATGTAAAGCATACAAGGTTGTTTGAAAGGAGTTTTCAAAGGAATACCTGGATTGCGCTACTTGAACGTTGAGCATCAAAGATCTATGGAGATAGATCAAAAGCGCTTAATGGAAGTTTCAACAAGATGCATGCCTTGACAAGTTTTTGAAGGAGTTCAAAATAGATCAGCAAAGAAGGAGTTCTTGGTTGCGTTGTAAGGTGTGAATTTGAGTAAGACTCAAAACCCGACCACGGCAGAATAAAGAGAATAGACGAAGGTCGTCTTCTATGCCTTAGCTGTAGACTCTAAAGTATGCCATGTTGTGTACCGCACCTGATGTGTGCCTTGACTTAAAGTCTGTTGAGAGGTACAAAGAGTGATCCATGATTGAATCACTTGCAGCGGTCAAAAATTATCCTTAGTAACTGATGGACTAAGGAATTTTTCTCGATTATGGAGGTGGTTAAAGAGTTCGTCGTAAAGGGTTACGTCGATGCAAGCTTTGACACTAATCCGAATAACTATGAGTAGTGAAACGGATTCGTATAGTAGAGTAGATATTTGGAGTATTTCCGAATAGCACATAGTAGCAGCATCTATAAGATGACATAAAGATTTGTAAAAGAACACACGGATCTGAAAGTTTCAGAACCGTTGACTAAAACCTCTATCACGAGCAAGACGTGATCAGACCCCATAACTATATGGGTGCTCGATTCGTTGGAATCACATGGTGATGTGAACTAGATTATTGACTCTAGTGCAAGTGGGAGACTGTTGGAAATATGCCCTAGAGGCAATAATAAATTAGTTATTATTATATTTCTTAGTTCATGATAATTGTTTATTATCCATGCTATAATTATATTGATTGGAAACACAATACTTGTGTGGATACATAGACAAAACACTGTCCCTAGTAAGCCTCTAGTTGACTAGCTCGTTGATCAAAGATGGTCAAGGTTTCCTGGCCATAGGCAAGTGTTGTCACTTGATAACGGGATCACATCATTAGGAGAATCATGTGATGGACTAGACCCAAACTAATAGACGTAGCATGTTGATCGTGTCATTTTGTTGCTACTGTTTTCTACGTGTCAAGTATTTGTTCCTATGACCATGAGATCATATAACTCACTGACACCGGAGGAATGCTTTGTGTGTATCAAACGTTGCAACATAACTGGGTGACTATAAAGATGCTCTACAGGTATCTCCGAAGGTGTTCGTTGAGTTAGTATGGATCTAGACTGGGATTTGTCACTCCGTGTGACGGAGAGGTATCTCGGGGCCCACTCGGTAATACAACATCACACACAAGCCTTGCAAGCAATGTGACTTAGTTTAAGTTGTGGGATCTTGTATTACGGAACAAGTAAAGAGACTTTCCGGTAAACGAGATTGAAATAGGTATGCGGATACTGACGATCGAATCTCGGGCAAGTAACATACCGAAGGACAAAGGGAATGACATACGGGATTATATGAATCCTTGGCACTGAGGTTCAAACGATAAGATCTTCGTAGAATATGTGGGATCCAATATGGGCATCCAGGTCCCGCTATTGGATATTGACCGAGGAGTCACTCGGGTCATGTCTGCATAGTTCTCGAACCCGCAGGGTCTGCACACTTAAGGTTCGACGTTGTTTTATGCGTATTTGAGTTATATGGTTGGTTACCGAATGTTGTTCGGAGTCTCGGATGAGATCACGGACGTCACGAGGGTTTCCGTAATGGTCCGGAAACGAAGATTGATATATAGGATGACCTCATTTGATTACCAGAAGGTTTTCGGAGTTATCGGGAATGTACCGGGAATGACGAATGGGTTCCGGGTGTTCACCGGGGGGGCAACCCACCCCAGGGAAGCCCATAGGCCTTGGGGGTTGCGCACCAGCCCTTGGTGGGCTGGTGGGGCAGCCCAAGAATGCCCTATGCACCATAGGAAGAAAATCAAAGAGAAAAAGAAAAAGAAAAAAGGAGGTGGTGGGAAAAGGGGAAAGGACTCCACCTTCCAAACCTAGTTGGATTCGGTTTGGAAGGGGAGGACTCCCCCCCTTGGCTCGGCCGTACCCCTTGGGGGTCCTTGGACCCCAAGTCAAGGCTCCCCCTCTTCCCCCTATATATACGGAGGTTTTAGGGCTGATTTGAGACAACTTTGCCACGGCAGCCCGACCACATATCTCCATGGTTTTACCTCTAGATCGCGTTTCTGCGGAGCTCGGGCGGAGCCCTGCTGAGATTAGATCACCACCAACCTCCGGAGCGTCGTCACGCTGCCGGAGAACTCATCTACCTCTCTGTCTCTCTTGCTGGATCAAGAAGGCCGAGATCAGCGTCGAGCTGTACGTGTGCTGAACGCGGAGGTGCCGTCCGTTCGGCACTAGATCGTGGGACGGATCGCGGGACGGTTCGCGGGGCGGATCGAGGGACGTGAGGACATTCCACTACATCAACCGTGTTCACTAACGCTTCTGTTGTGCGATCTACAAGGGTACGTAGATCGAATATCCCCTCTCGTAGATGGACATCACCATGATAGGTCTTCGTGCGCGTAGGAAAAAAATTTCTTCCCATGCGACGTTCCCCAACACTTCCTCCCACTTACTTCTTTCGAGAGAAACTCTTTCTCTAGAAAGGATCCGTTCTTGGCAACAAAGGTTTTACCTTCGGATCTAAGATAGAAGGTATACCCAATAGTTTCCTTAGGGTATCCTATGAATACGCATTTCTCCGCTTTGGGTTCGAGCTTTTCTGGTTGAAGTTTATTCACATAAGCATCGCAGCCCCAAACTTTAAGAAACGACAACTTAGGTTTCTTGCCAAACCATAGTTCATACGGTGTCGTCTCAACGGATTTAGACGGTGCCCTATTTAAAGTGAATGCTGCAGTTTCTAATGTGTATCCCCAAAATGATAGCGGTAAGTTGGTAAGAGACATCATAGATCGTACCATATCTAATAAAGTGCGATTACGACGTTCAGACACTCCGTTGCGTTGCGGTGTGCCAGGCGGCGTCAGTTGTGAAACGATTCCACACTTCCTTAGGTGTGTGCCAAACTCGTGACTCAAATATTCTCCTCCACGATCAGATCGTAGACACTTAATTTTTCTGTCACGTTGATTCTCGACCTCACTCTGAAATTACTTGAACTTTTCAAATGTCTCAGATTTGTGTTTCATCAAGTAGATATACCCATACCTACTCCAATCATCGGTGAGAGTGAGAACATAACGATAGCCACCGCGAGCTATAACGTTCATTGGACCACACACACATCAGTATGTATCATTTCCAATAAGTCGGTTGCTCTCTCCATTATTCCTGAGAATGTAGTCGTAGTCATCTTGCCCATGAGGCACGGTTCGCATGTGTCAAATGATTCAAAGTCAAGAGACTCTAATAGTCCATCAGTATGGAGCTTCTTCATGCGCTTAACGTCGATATGACCAAGGCGGCAGTGCCACAAGTATGTGGGACTATCATTATCAACTTTACATCTTTTGGTACTCACACTATGAATATGCGTAACATCACGATCGAGATTCATCAAGAATAAACCATTCACCAGCGGAGCATGACCATAAAACATATCACTCATATAAATAGAACAACCATTATTCTCTGACTTAAATGAGTAGCCGTCTCGCATTAAGCAAGACCCTCATACAATATTCATGCTCAAAGCTGGTACTAAATAACAATTATTAAGGTTTAAAACTAATCCCGACGGTAGATGTAGAGGTAGCGTGCCGACGGCGATCGCATCGACCTTGGATCCATTCCCGACGCGCATCGTCACCTCGTCCTTGGCCAGTCTCCGCTTATTCCGCAGTTCCTGCTTTGAGTTGCAAATGTGAGCAACAACACCGGTATCAAATACCCAGGAGCTACTACGAGCGCTGGTAAGGTACACATCAATAACATGTATATCACATATACCTTTAACGTTGCCGGCCTTCTTGTACGCTAAGTATTTGGGGCAGTTCCGCTTCCAGTGACCCTTTCCCTTGCAATAGAAGCACTCAGTCTCAGGCTTGGGTCCATTCTTTTTCTTCTTCCCGGCATCTGGCTTACTGGGCGCGGCAACGGCTTTGCCGTCTTTCTTGAAGTTCTTCTTACCCTTGCCCTTCTTGAAACTAGTGGTCTTGTTGACCATCAACACTTGATGCTCTTTCTTGATTTCTACTTCTGCAGACTTGAGCATCGAGTACAACTCGGGAATGGTCTTCTCCATCCCTTGCATGTTGTAGTTCAGCACAAAACCTTTGTAGCTTGGTGGGAGAGACTGGAGGATTCTGTCAATTATAGCATCATCCGGAAGTTCGACTCCAAGTGAAGTCAGACGACCGTGTAACCCAGACATTTTGAGTATGTGCTCACTGACAGAACTGTTCTCCTCCATCTTACAGCTAAAGAACTTGTCGGAGACTTCATATCTCTCGACACGGGCATGAGCTTGAAAAACTAGCTTCAGCTCTTGGAACATCTCATATGCACCATGTTGCTCAAAACGCCTTTGGAGCCCCGTTTCTAAACTGTATAACATGCCACACCTAACCAGAGAGTAGTCATCACTCCGCGTTTGCCAGACGTTCAGAATGTCCTGGGCTGCTGCGGGAGCGGGAGGGTCACCTAGCGGCGCATCAAGGACATAAGCCTTTTTAGTTGCTTCAAGGATGAGCTTCAAGTTGCGAACCCAGTCCGCATAGTTGCTACCATCATCTTTCAGCTTGTTTTTCTCTAAGAATGCGTTGAAATTGAGGTTGACGTTGGCCATCTACAATATTTATAAAGACAACTTTTAGACTAAGTTCATGTCAATTAAGTTCATTTAATCAAATTAAGTATGAACTCCCACTTAAATCGACATCCCTCTAGTCATCTAAGTGATACATGATCCATGTTGACTAACCCATGTCCGATCATCACGTGAGACGGACTAGTCACCATGGTGAGCAACTTCATGCTGATCGTATTCAACCATACGACTCATGTTCGACCTTTCGGTCTCTTGTATTCGAGGTCATGTCTGTACATGCTAAGCTTGTCGAGTCAACCTAGGTGTTTCGCGTGTGTAAATCTGGCTTACACCCGTTGTATGCGAACGTTAGAATCTATCACACCCGATCATCACGTGGTGCTTCGAGACAACGATCCTTCGCAACGGTGCACACTTAGGGGAATACGTTCTCGAAATTTTAAGAGGGATCATCTTATTATGCTACCGTCGTTCTAAGCCATAAGATGAAAAACATGATAAACATCACAATGCAATCATATAGTGACATGATATGGCCATTATCATCTTTGCTCTTTTGATCTCCATCTTGAGGCATCGCATGATCATCATTGTCACCGGCATGACACCATGATCTCCATCATCATGATCTCCATCATCGTGTCTCCGTGAAGTCGTCACGCCAACTACTACTATCACTACTACTATAGCTAATCGTTAGCAATGAAGTAAAAGTAGTAAGCACATGGCGTTGCATCTCATACAATAAATTAAGACAACTCATATGGCTCCTGCCGGTTGTCATACTCATCGACATGCAAGTCGTGAAATCTATTACAATAACATGATCATCTCATACATCATACATGCAACATCACAACTTTGGCCATGTCACATTACATGTCAAACCCTGCAAAAACAAGTTAGACGTCCTCTAATTGTTGTTGCAAGTTTTACGTGGCTGATTTGGGTTTCTAGCACGAATGCTTTCTAACCTACGTGACAGCCACAATGATGATATGTCAAAGCTATTTACCCTTCATAAGGACCCTTTTCATCAAATCCAATCTGACTAGAGTAGGAGAGACAGACACCCGCTAGCCACCTTTATGCACGGTGTGCATGTCTGTCGGTGGAACCAGTCTCACGTAAGCGTACGTGTAATGTCGGTCCGGGCCGCTTCATCCCACAATACCGCCGGAAAAGAATAAGACTAGTAGCGGCAAGAAATTGACAAATCATGGCCCACAACCTTTTGTGTTCTACTCGTGCATAGAATCTACGCATAGAAAACCTGGCTCAGATGCCACTGTAGGGTAACGTAACATAAATTCAAAAAAATTCCTACGCATATTCAGATCTTCCTATGGAGAGACCAGCAACGAGAGAGGGGTGAGTGTATCTTCATACCTTTGAAGATCGCTAAGCGGAAGCGTTGCTAGAACGCGGTTGATGGAGTCGTACTCGCGGTGTGATTCCGATCTAGTGCCGAACCACGGCACCTCCGCGTTCAACACACGTGCAGCCCGGTGACGTCTCCCGCACCTTGATCCAGCAAGGAGGAGGGAGAGGTTGGGGAAGATCTCTGGCAGCACGACGGCGTGGTGTCGATGGAGAGACGAGGTCTCCCGGCAAGGCTTCGCCAAGCACCGTGGGGGAGGAGGAAGAAGGGGGGGCAGGGCTGTGCCGAGGGAGATTGAAAACTGTGTGTAAAACAGCCCCGAAACCCCCACTATATATAGGAGGAGGGGAGGGGGTGCCACCCCTAGGGTTCCCACCCTAGGTGGTGCGGCAGCCCCCCAGATGGGAGGTGCGGCGGCCAGGGCAGGGGGGTGGCGCACCCCTAGGTGGGCCTTAGGCCCACCAACACCACCTCCTGCGCCTTGGGCCTTCTTGTGGGAGGCGCACCAGCCCACTTTGGGCTGGTTTCCGTCCCTCTTTTGGCCCATGCTACCTCTTGGGGCTGGTCGCCCCTCCCGGTGGACCCCCGGGACCACTTCCGGTGGTCCCGGTACATTAACGGTGACGCCCGAAACATTTCCGGTGTCCAAAACCATCCATCTTATATATTAATATTTACCTCCGGACCATTTCGGAGCTCCTCGTGACGTCCGGGATCTCATCCGGGACTCCGAACAACTTTCGGTAACCTCGTATAACAATTCCCTATAACCCTAGCGTCAACGAACCTTAAGTGTGTAGACCCTACGGGTTCGGGAGACACGCAGACATGACCGAGACACCTCTCCGGCCAATAACCATCAGCGGGGTCTGGATACCCATGGTGGCTCCCACTTGCTCCATGATGATCTCATCGGATGAACCACGATGTCAAGGATTCAATCAATCCCGTATACAATTCATTTGTCTGTCGGTATAGAACTTGAACGAGATTCGATCGTCGGTATACCTATACCTTGTTCAATCACGTTACCGGTAAGTCTCTTTACTCGTTCCGTAGCACGTCATCGTGTAACTAACTCCTTAGTCACGTTGAGCTCATGATGATGTTCTACCTAGTGGGCCCAGAGATACCTCTCCGTCACACGGAGTGACAAATCCCGATCTCGATTCGTACCAACCCAACAGACACTTTCGGAGATACCCGTAGTGCACCTTTATAGTCACCCAATTACGTTGTGACGTTTGATACATCCAAAGCACTCCTACGGTATCCGGGAGTTGCACAATCTCATAGTCGAAGGAAAAGATACTTGACATTGGAAAAGCTTTAGCATACGAACAATACGATCTAGTGCTACGCTTAGGATTGGGTCTTGTCCATCACATCATGCTCCCAATGATGTGATCTCGTTATCAATGACATCCAATGCCCATGATCAAGAAACCATGATCATCTATTGATCAACAAGCTAGCCAACTAGAGGCTTGCTAGGGACACATTGTGATCTATTTATTTACACATGTATTATTGTTTCCTGTTAATACAATTATAGCATGAACAATAGACAATTATCATGAACAAAGAAATATGATAATAACCATTTTATTATTGCCTCTAGGGCATATTTCCAACACCAACACACCTTAGGTTGACATGGATCCAATTTGTCCACCCCTCGTGCATGACAATCATGGGGGAGATGTTGACACTGAAGACAGTGGAGATGCAACTGACCAAGGCAGTACAAGTCAAAGTGACGAGCACCCATCAAGTGATGATGATGAAGGTCATAATGATGATGCCAACAGAAATCCACCTGATTCACCACCAGTGCAGCAACAAAGAAATGATAGAGGTTGCATTCCTTCTTCTAAGTATCCAGCACATCAATTTGTGTTCATGACTGATGCAGGTGAGCCCTCATGCTATGAGGAGGCAATGTCTGATGAGAATAAGGAAGAATGGTCAGAAGCCATGCATGATGAGATGAAATCCTCGTATGAGAATGATACTTTTGAGTTGGTGAATCTGCCAAAGGGCAAGAAAGCACTCAATAACAAGTGGGTGTACAGAGTGAAGACTGAAGAAAACACCTCACACACAAGGTACAAGGCCAGATTGGTTGTGAAAGGTTTGAGTCAGAAAAATGGCATTGATTATGATGAGATATTCTTTCTGGTGGTCAAGATGTCTTCAATCCGAGTTGTGCTTGGCATGGCAACACCATGGACTTGGAAATTGAACAACTTGATGTGAAGACTGCATTCTTGCATGGTGACTGTGACAACCCGAGGCCGACGTTCCAGAAGATCCCCCCTTCTTTCCGTTTTTGTCGTGTGTCTATTTTTCTTTTGTCGCATCATCATCGCATCATGCGCATCATCAGCATTACATCGGCATCCCGTTGCCGCCCGTTTTCAAAACTTGCATCCGTTGTTAGTTGCCGGTTCTCGTCGTTGTCCGTTCTGAGCCCGACCGCACTCGCACGCGCCCGCGGCACCGTCGAAACCCTGTTTTTAAAGTGTGCGTAAAACTTTCTCTGATCGAGGTGAAACTTGGCATGCGGTCGTAATTAGTTATAGCTAGGCCGCCTGTCGAATTTCGTCGCGATCGGAGTCCGTCTGGTACCCGAACGATCGACCGTAGCGGCACCGTATTCGGTCTATCGTCGGACGTTTGTCGGTGTTTTAAAAAAAATGTTGCCGCGCCACCCGTTTCCCCTCTCATCTCCGGATATCCCCTCTACACGGTCACGTACCCATTCCCGCGTGCGGAATCGTCCGAATCCGACCCCGCGGTTGGATCCGGAACGAAATTCCGGCTAACCTAGCCCCCCCTTTTCTCTATAAATAGACCCTCCTCCTAATGTTGGACAGCAAACCCTAGCCCTGTGCCTCGAAAACTGCGCCCCATCTACCCCCAGGCGCCACCTCTAGCCTCTCTCCTCTCTCCTCCCGCACGGGGCCCGCCCAGGCCCATCTGGAGCCCGCCCGGCCCCGAGCCGAGCCGCCGTCGGTGCCCTGCATCGCCCTGGCGAGGTGCTCCTCCCGAGGCACAGCATCTCCTGCCCGCGCCGCCTGCCGCCTCCAGCTCCCCGCCGCCTTGCCTCCTCCGCCGCCGGACCCCGCCGGTGCGCCTCCTTAGTGCCCCGAGCCCGGCCACCGGTGCGCAGGTCGCCGCCGGTCCTGACCCCGCTCCACCCGGCGTCGCGCTCGAGGGGAGGAGCCCCTGAGCAGATCGTCGGTGCCAGCCGCCGGGATCCGCACCGCCCCGCCGCCGGCCGGCCTCCCCACCGGTTCCCCTTGTCCCGCCGTGGCCTGTGCCCGCGACGGCCGCCGGATCGCGTCGCCTCCGCTCCTTCCTCGCGATCCCGATCTGGATCAGGGTTGGGGACGAGCGAGCTCGCGCCGCCCCGTGGGCCCCGCGCCGGCCCAGCATCCGCGCCGTAGCGGCCCTAGTGCTGCCTCCCCACGCGGCCCAGGTGGTGCCCGAGCCAGACCTCGTGGCCCATCTGCCTCCCCTCCTCTCAGATCCGGCCCAGGAGCCGTGGTGAGCCGCCTCTATCCCCGCCTTGTGCGCAATTCGGTTATGTTGCGCTTAGCAGTTTCGGCCCATTTAGATTTAGTATTTTTCTGGCGATTTAATTAATTTCAGGAAAAATTGCTAGATTTTAAAATGACCGTAGTTTCTAAACCGTAAGTCGGTTCGCGACGTGTAGCATATGCTTTTGTGGTAGTTTGGCACGTAGAATACGAATTTAAAACATGCATAATTGTTTGACGTTGTTTAACATGACTACCGCCTAGTTTAGCGTGATGTCTCAATAGGAAAGTGCCCGCATTTATTTTCCGCGCGTGATCGATTTGCTCGAATGCCGTATTAGAAATGCCCATGATTTAGGAACCATTTTTCCATGCATTTTAGAGCGGTCATTTGTATTTTTGCATGTAGGGAATTGCCACTAGTTTATTTTCCCGTATATAGGTTATTTTCCCGCATTTATGGGTGGCTTTATTTTTTTGTGCAACCCCACATGTTTTATATGTTTTCGGGGTAGAAAAATCCATGTGATTTTTCTGTGCAATTAGTTTTAGCTTTTGAACAAGTTAGTTCGCGCGATATTTTGCCGTGATGCCCTTTTGTTTAATTCGTAGGATTTATTCCGTGCTTCGTTTGAAGGAGTTGTCAACTAGGGAGTTCTTCTTTGATGTTTTGTCTAGCCCCCGGTATTTTTGGTTGCAATAGAAATGCATGTTTAGGTGTGATTTGCTTGCTCTCAAGTTGCTAGAAATAGTGCTGATTCGGAGGAGCTGAAATATTTCTAAGTCTGGAATCTGTTATAATTTGGTGCTGTTTGTTTTGCTTCTAGCTTTTGATCTGTAGCTCTTTTGAGGTTGGTCCAATGGAGTTAGTTGTACCCCTTGTGTTCCTCTTGTATGCTGAAAATTTTCATACCATTTGGAGTCCTGTAGCTATAGGTTTTGCTGCTGTCAATATAGCTTCAGATCGAAAACTGCACTTTCATGAGGTGTAATTTTCACTAAGTCTGAAATAGTGTGTGAGATGCCATTTTGTGTCTTCTTCCCCTAGTGATCCATGATGCCATGCTAGTTGTTGTTAGTTGTTTGTAGTAGTGCTTCTTGCCCTCTTCCGTGCCATGCCTTGATTGAGCATATCGGAGTTGTGTAGCCGTAGTTGTGGGGCGTAGAAAATGCTATGTGGCTGATTTTGGCAGATTGTAGTGATTTCTTGTTTTGCTCGTAGTTTTTGAACCGTAGCTCCGTTTTGATCGTGTCCTACATGAAACTTGCTTAGAATCTCGTGTAGTTTCATTTTCTCTTGCTGGTTGCATGTTTTTAAGTGCTCGTAGGCGTCGTTGCACACTTATTGCATTCATGTCATCATATCTTGCGGTGCTTGTAACTTTTGACCCGTAGCTCCGTTGAAGATGTTCTTTATGTGTAGATTGCTTGTCTCGACGCGTAGAATCACGTGAACCTATTTTTTTCTGTTTAACAACCAATTAAATACGTTAGTTCAGATCTGGAGAGAATTGTAAATTAACATGTGAGGTCGTCTCGGAGGTGCTATATGTCATTTCCGGCCTCATTTAAAATGCCTAGATAGGTAGTTTAATTACGCTTCACCTCTTGCCATGTTTAACCACATTTAATATTGTCGTGTATCTAATCGAGATATAGCTAAATAAATAAATGTGGAGTTTCGTCAATATGCAACTCGTTGCATATTGAACTTCACTTAATGTGTAGTATTTGGTTGTTGCGAATTGTCATGACGTGACTTTCATGTATTCAGCTGCTCATGCATCATTTGTGTTGTTGCACCATGTGGTGAATTCCATGTGTTGATTTGTGTTTCCGGTTTGCTTCGTCTCGATAGAGTTCCGCAACATGTCGGATTGTGAGGACCCGTTCGACTACGTCGGTTCGTCTACTTCACGGAGGCATTCTTCTTCCAAGCGGGATCTCAGGCAAGATGACCATTTCCCCAGATACCATTACTATCATTGCCATGCTAGTTTTACCGCTTCTATCGATTATGTCTCGTTGCCTACCACATGTTAAATATCAGCCTCTCAACAATGCCATGATAACCTTCAACCTGTTCGACCTAGCAAACCACTGATTGGCTATGTTACCGCTTGCTTATCCTTGTTATTAGCGTTGCTAGTTGCAGGTGCAGTTGTTTCCATGTGTTAACATGGGTTCCTTGATATATCACCCTATTAAATGTTATTTAATTTAACGCACCTATATACTTGGTAAAAGGTGGAAGGCTCGGCCTTTCTAGCATGGTGTTTGTTCCACCTTTGCCCCCTTAGTTTCGGCTACCGGTGTTATGTTCCATAATTAAGCGCTCCTAACACGATCGGGGTTGTTATGGGGACCCCCTTGATAATTCGTTTTAGATTAAAGCTGGTCTGGCAAGGCCCAACATTGGTACTACATTTGCCCAACATAATAATTCTGTTAAATTGAAATGCATAGGGAGTTAGCGCTACCCGAGGAGTAATTCTACATAATACAGGGAGAGCCAGTGCTGATGGTGCTGGTCCAAAACAGAGCATCATGCGGGGCCACCGCGAGGAAACTTGAGGTTTGGCACTCGTACGCTTCGCTTATCCGTCGTGTCCTGAGAACGAGATACGCGGCTCCTATCGGGATCGTCGACACGCCGGGCGGCCTTGCTGGATTAGTTTTACCTTTGACGAGATATCTTGTGCATCGGGATTCCGGTGATGCTTTGGGTAATCTCAGAGTTGAGGTTTTCCACTAGGGAATCCGACGAGATCGCGAGCTTCGTGATTGAGGATTTCTATGCGGCTTGTGGTAATTTGTGATGGACTAGTTGGAGCACCCGTGCAGGGTTAAATCTTTTCGGAAAGCCGTGCCCGCGGTTATGTGGCAACGTGGAAAACTTTGTTTAACACTGGTTCTAGATAACTTGAAGTTAACTTAATTAAAACTTGCCAACTGTGTGCGTAACCGTGACCGTCTCTTTCGTGAGTTCCCCCTCCGATCGAGGACACGGTGGGGTTATGTCTGACGCAGGTAGGTGTTCAGGATCATTCATTTGATCATCAGTAGTTCACGTCCGCTATGCGTAGATCTTCCCCCTCTTATTTCTGGTATTCGTAAGTTAGCCACCAAATATATGCTTAGCCGCTGCTGCAACCTCACCACTTAACCATGCATCACCCATTAAGCTTTGCTAGTCTTGATACCTTTGGAAATGAGATTGCTGAGTCCCCTGTGGCTCACAGATTACTACAACACCAGTTGCAGGTACAGTAAAGGTTACTTCACGCGAGCGCGTTGATTGTTCATTTGGAGTTGCTTCTTCTTCTTCTTCTTCATCGATCTAGGATGGGTTCCAGGCCGGCAGCCTGGGATAGCAAGGATGGACGTCGTTCTTCTTTTGTCGTTTGTTTTCGTCCGTAGTCGGACCCTGCTCTTACTCTTGATGAATCTGTAATGTACTGTTGTGACTCTGATGTAGCTTGTGGCGAGTGTAAACCAATTCTATATATTTATCTCTTCTTTTCAGTACATGTACTTGTAATGATATCCATTCTTGCGACACGACGAGATGCGCTTCTATCCCTGACGAGGCCTTCGTGCCAAATTGAGGGTAGGGTCGCATCTTGGGCGTGACAGTGACCTAGAGGAGATATACATGGAGCAGCCAGAAGGATTCATGGTTGCAGGCAAGGAGCACTTAGTTTGCAAATTTAAGAAGAGTTTATATGGCTTGAAGCAAGCTCCTCGGTAGTGGTACAAGAAGTTTGAGTCTTCAAAGACTGGGCTTGGTTACCAGAAAGCACAACCTGATCATTGTGTCTTTATGAAGATGTACACCGAGGGTGAATTCATTATTCTCTTGTTGTATGTTGATGATATGTTGATTGCTGGAAATGGCACAAAGAGGATTTCTCTCCTCAAGAAGGCATTGAGTAAATCATTTGCCATGAAGGATTTAGGACCAGCTAAGCAAATACTTGGTGTGAAGATCTCTCGTGATAGATCAAAGAAGCTGCTTTGGCTCTCACATGAAAGATACATTGATAAGGTATTTGAAAGGTTCGGTATGAAAGATGCAAAATTTGTTATCTCTCCGCTTGCAAGCCATCACAAACTAAATTCAGAACAATGTCCTACAAGCAAGAAGGAGAAAGAAGAAATGAGGAAAGTACCTTACTAATCAGCTGTGAGCAGTTTGATGTATGCCATGGTATGCACTAGGCCTGATATTGCCTATGCAGTTGAAGTTGTTAGCCAGTTCATGACAAATCCAGGTAAAGCTCACTAGGAAGGAGTGAAGTGGATTATCACGTATCTCAAGGGAACTTCTACATCTTGTTTATGCTTTGGAAGTGGTGATCCTGTATTGCAGGGCTATACATATGCAGATTATGCAGGTGACAAGAATCGTAAGGAGTCCACATCTGGATACTCGATGACTTATGCAAGAGGGCAGTGTCATGGCAACCAAGATTGCAGAAATGTGTTTCTGCATCAACTACACAAGCTGAGTACATAGCAGCAGTTGATGCTCGCAAGGAAGTTTTGTGGATGAAGAACTTCTTGCAAGAGCTCGGCATGAAGCAAGAGAAGTATGTTTTGTTTTGCGACAGTCAAAGTGCTATCCACCTTGCCAAGAATTCAAGCTATCACTCTCTAACCAAGCACATTGATGTGAGGTATCATTGGATTCGAGATTTTGTGAGTTCCAAGTTACTGAAACTTGATAAGATCGATACCGACGGCAATGGTTCGGATATGATGACCAAGATATTGCCAAATGAGAAGCTACGGGCATGTTGCAAGGTAGGGGGCATGGCGTTGCCCCCTCATGAGTCGGAGGGGGTGATTTGTTGGGGTATCCTCCTCATGTGGGCTGTAAGGAGATGACCATTTGAGGCCTTTTAGGCAGCCCAAAAGAGGTGTAGAAGCACACTTCCCATTAGGGTTATGACCTAGGGTCATTTTGGTGTTTGCACGTGAGTGGATGGGATGATTTATCCTCCATCCAACAGCCACCACCTAGTGTGATGAAAATTAGTTCAGCCTCCATTCGAGAAGAAGAGAAAAAACCAAGTGAGAAAGGAAAGAAGAGAAAGATTGGAGGAAGAAGCAAAGGGAGCTCCTCCCCAAGGTTGTGATGATCCAGATCCACTACCTTGTCTCCTTCAAGCTGTGGTTCCACTCTCTTTGGTGAGATTGTTCCAATCCCTAGCTCTTGAGCCCCAAATCTTGTTGTGTTCATCCAAGATTTAGAAATCTTGATGTATGGGATCCTCTAGTGCTATCTAAAGAAGAAACTTGTTGTATCCCACATTTGATAATAGTGAAAGAGGATTTGGGTGGCTTCGGCCTGTGGTTTTTCCTCTCAAGTTGAGGGGCTTTCCACGTAAAAATATGGTATCTCTGTTGTTGATGATTATTGTTGTCCAGAAAGTTACTCCTGTCACAAGACACTTGTCTCACGAGCGCCTTGACTGCTGAGTAATATTTTCTCCTCCATATATATTGTTGCATATGTTTCTTCCGTGCTAAGCAACGATTCTTGAGTTAGTACATGATGTGGTGCTGAGATTACTTTGTTTTCCCTGCAGTTTTCAGATAACAACAAATGCATTTGTGTGCTAATTCCCAACATGCATTGTGTTGTCTATGTACATCATAGTCGTGTAGAGCATCGATGTGTGCTCATTATGTGTTGTCTCCTTGCTGCTACATTATGAGTCGATAAAGCGACCTTATCGAAAGAAGAAGAAAAATGTGTTAATAGTGGCAGAGAGAACAAGGTAGTGATGGTCTTCATGCCAAAACCCTAAGATAGTTGACCCTACTCTACTAGAGCAATGGGGGACAGTTTATACTAGATTTGATAGTTGGTTCTATTCTTTTTTCGAAAAGACACTTACCTATTATAAAAGTTTATTAGAAACATAAATTATACACTAAAGTTTCTGAACCATCGAATGACCACTTCATGTAGCGCTGTTTATACTGGAGCCTTCCTGACCTTATTGATGTCACTAGTAAGAGCATGGCTAATAGTATATCCAAGTGTTGGCTATAAACAGTCTTATAACTCATCTTATAGCTAACTTGTACAATAGTTAGCTATAAAAGAATGCTACTTTTATCATATATGGCCCACCTCTCATTCTCACAAAGCACCTAGGAGCACGTGCTAGAGCTGGCTCTTCACGAAGAGCCCGCTTCCCTTCTCTTTCATCTTCTCTCTCATCTAACTCAACAAAAATATAGTATTTTAATCCTTACAGCCTGTTGACTGTACCTTATTATACTTGTTCTAAGTCTTTATGCACGTGTCCTAACGACGAGTGCCCTCAATCGTCACCATTAAGCCGATCTAAAATGCCTAACATCAGATGTCGTCATCGTGCACGTATGACAACAAACCTTAACCTCGCCACAACACGCTTTATAAAAAAGGCTCGGTCCCGTTTGCAACACAGGAGGAGAAAACACGGCTGGAGAAAATGGACTCATATTAAAACCTTCTTGGTCCACTTACATATCTTTATTCCTTTTCAAGACAAACACAATGTGACGCCCATGCACGCATTCATGCATGCACGTTGGATGGCGTACACGATCAATCCGCACTCTTCAGCCTTCACTCGCTACCACTTTTTTCTTAAAGTTCACTCACTCGTTGCAGAGCCTAGCTAGCTAGACGGCTAGGAGCGGCGGGATGCTCTGCTCGTTCCTGAAGTAGTCGCCGGGATCCACCTTCCCCTTCACCGTCGCCAGCCGCCGGAAGTTCCCCATGAAGTACTTCTCCCCCCACACCCTCCCGCTCTCGTACGTCGTCACGCCGTCGTCGCCCACCGCGTTCTGCCCGATGTCCAGGTCGCGGTAGTTGACGAAGGCCTCCCTCGGGTTGCTGCTCACCAGCGGCTCCATGAACCCGTACAGGCCGTTGATCAACCCGGCGGCCGCCTCCGCCGCGCCGCCGTCCGCCGCGCAGCACCAGTAGGTGACGTACTGGATGTTGTAGAGCACGCCCCTCCGGTGCGGGTACGGCGTGGCGGAGTCCGCGATGACGCTGCCGACCACGCCGCCGTGCGGCTCCATGATCATCATCAGCGCGCCGTTCCGCGACAGGTGCTCCCGGTAGACGCGCTCCCACCCCGCCTTGCCGACGGCGCACCGCACGTAGTCCGACTTGTTCTTCACGTAGCCGCTCAGGTTGTTGGTCCGGCTCAGCATCCCCTCCAGTGGCACGTTGACGTCCTTGCTGCTCAGGACGATGAACGCCATGGCGCGCACCCAGCTCATCTCCCTGCAGTCGGCCGCCGTCGTGCCGAGCTCCGGGAAGAAGGCGTCCATCTTGGAGATGAGCTGCGAGCAGCTGCCCAGGAAGAGGGTCTGGAACACGGTGTTGTTGCCCTGCACCACGGCGCGGATCGTCAGGTCCGGGAGGAACGGCCTGATCGCCAGCGTCTCCCATTTGGCGAGGACGGCGGCGGTGCTCTCGTCGAAGGTCCTGTCGGTGTTCACCACCGTCACCGTCCGAGGGACCACGGAGAGCTTCAGCTTCCACGACACCACCACGCCGAAGCTCTCGCCGCCTCCGCCCCGGATGGCCCAGAAGAGATCCTCCCCCATTGCGGCCCTGTCGAGGAGGACGCCGTCGGCATTGACGATCTTGGCGTCGAGCACGTTGTCCGCCCCGGTGCCGAACTTGCGCATCATCAGCCCGATGCCTCCTCCGCTCAAGAACCCTCCGACGCCGACCGTCGGGCACGCGCCGCCCGGGAACGCCAGCGTGGGGCTGGCCATGCCGACGGCGTAGTAGAGCTCCCCGAGCGTAGCGCCGGAGTCCACCCACGCGGAGGCCTCCCCGGGACTGACGCGCACGTCGCGCAGCCTCGCGAGGTCCAGCACGGCGAACACCTCGGCGCGCACGGACCGGTACGAGAGGCCCTCGTAGTCGTGCCCGCCGCTGCGCACGCGGAGGCGCACGCCGTGCCGGCGGCCGCACCAGACCGCGTCCTGGACGTGGGCGACGTCGGACGCCGTGACGATGCACGCGGGCCGCACCGTGGCGTTGGTCGCGAACCTGGCGTTCTGGACGGAGGCCGTCAGCACGGACAAGAAGCCGCTGGAGCTCTGCGTGTACAGGAGCTCGCCCGGTATCTTCTCCGACAGGCATGCAACGAAGTTCTCCTCGGAGGAGGAGGCTAGCGAAGGGAGGAAGACGTCGCAGCAGAAGCACGCGACGAGCAACAGTGACAGCACTGCCGTCGTCGAGACAGCCATGGATGATTTGCTCGATCGGTGCAGTGGACTAAGTGGAGTGGAGACTGCTTGCTAATGGCAGCCGAGCTTATTATGGTTATGGAGCTGGCTAATGCTGCTTATAACGAGTTTGATGATGATTTGACTTTGCTAAATGATGCTTAGTATGGTTGACCTGAGGACTTGACCTCATCTTTGTCTCCTCGCCGCGCGCACGTTCGCAATGTAAGTTGATCACGTCAACCGTGAGTGTTAATGACGGGCTTCATCCCGAGACGTGGTTGATGCTAAACGAAGAACTAGTTGTACTAGTAGTAGTTAAGCTACTCCACTGATTTGATTCCTACAGTACATTTGTGAGATCAATGTCAACTAGTTAACGAATCACTCCACTAATTAATCAACTAGGCACACAAAACATGAACGTTTTGTGCGAAGAGGAGTCAAGACTTTCTATGATTTGAAGCGAAGGGCAACTCCAATGTGAATCGCCAAAACGGACCTCATCAATGTTTGCACATATGTCCAGACCGGACATGTTGGTGGACAGGGATAGGAGGAGATCATTCAACCGCAGGCATCAAATATGTGCTTTCAGGTCTTTTTTTCTTAAGAAATCATCCGCCTAGCAAGCATACGAGATCACGGCGACAACGCAGCAGCAGCTTCAACCCACCGCCGATACAGCCTTGGCAGAGCTCGAACGCAACACCACCTACGGCTCTGGCGAAGCTTCATTGCAACTCCGGCCAAGCTCCAACGCAACATTGATGGCTCCAGCAAAGCTCCGCTGCAACTCTGGTCAAGCTCCATTGCAGCCTCGGTGAAGCTCCAACACAGCACCGACGGCTCCGGTGACGCTCCGTTGCAACTCCGGCCAAGCTCCAGTGCAGCACCGGCTATGCTTCCGGTGGCCCGACGGTGTTCATTGCAACACCGACGATGTAGCTACCACCCTTGCTCCAACGACGGTCGTCGTCGCCCCCTCCGGTTTGCAACAGCATCGCTACTGCGACCACACGGTAGAGAGAGACGTGCACCTTGCAGCATGGCGTGGTGGTGCCCCCTCGCAGTACTAAGGGTTTAGGGTCGACTCCTCAACATAGGTTGCAACAAGGGCGCCTTCGCACCACCAGCTCTTAGCGCGGTGGCTGTGGCCATGGCGATGGACGCTGCAGCAGTGCTTATGGGAGTTGTGGGGACCTACGGTTGTTTGTGGTGGGACACGACAATTGTGGGCTCCGACGGCGGGATGCACAGGGATGTGCTCCGAGGGCAATCTTCGATTTGTAGCAACGGGGATTGACATGGGGGGGGCATCTCTTCTTTGCCGTGGGAGCTTGAGGAACGAGAGAGACAAGAGGGGAAAGAAGGGGAGAAGATGTGGGCGAGAAGGTTTCAGCAAGAGATAAGGTAAAACTAGGGAGAACGGTGGCTAGGCCCAACAGGGTGCGTGTCAAACGGGAGAAACGGTTTAAAGGAGATAGAAATCATTCAGCTGAATTTAAGAGTTTTTTTTCTATACATAGATTGCTCAAAACAATGGAAGACAGACAACACAATACTTAATCAACTACTCCCTTCGTTTAGCAGGTCCATGAACAATTGCATAACAGGTTCAAAGCATTTCAAATGCCTTCTCAACATCCTTGCTAGCATTTTCTTATCTTTTGGCAAAGTGAATGTTTTTTGTTATCCCTTAGTTTAGGGATGGTCTTGGCGAAAGTCGTCCATGCAGGACAAAGTATCCTATATTGTAATTATAACCATTGATGATATAGTTGGACTGAGGACTTTGCCCGCACACAACCTTGCAAACAACGAAAACCATTATAGTGCATCGATACCGAGTGCAACGTTTTGATGTCGAGGTTCATCTACACTTGTTTAATAAAAAATTCAAAACAAATACTAAAAAAATCAAAAAAAATCCAAAAGTTTTTTGAATGATAGATAATTTGATGTGTGGGGTTCGCTCTACCTAATTTTTGTATCATTTAAACATCTGAGCAGCTCTCGGTAAGAAAACAAATCGGGTCAAGACATCGCATGTATAGTAAACTTTTTTAGAGATCCTGAATTTGTCTTTTTTACCAAAAGTTGCACAGATCTTCAAATTATACAAAAATTGAAACGAACCTCGTGCATCATATTATCTTTAAATTTTGTTTTGATTTTTTTACACAGCAGGGATGCAGATGAGCCTGGGCTCAAAAGGCAAAGATGACTGGCAAATCCAAGTCCAAAGGTCATGTGGTGTAACCTTCAAGAATGGTGGACTTTTTATCAGTTGAATGGAATCTACGGGCTCTTAAAAATATATCAACTAGTTCACACGCCCCAATGAAATGCATGCCCATTGTCCATAAGGAAACCGGCGAGCACCACTGGCATCTCAAAGAACACGCTGAATAAATTCATGAATGGCAAGCGTGCTCTTTGGTGTAATGCCATGTGGTTGTGGTGGGACAATTGAGACAAAATGAAAACGCGAAACCGCCGATAAGTGATTTTCAGAAATTTTAGGGGGGGGGGGGGGGGGGGTCATGAAGAAACGGAAAACTCCGGCTGAAGATATATTACCGCACCAGTACGGGCAGGTAATCCGAGCAACTATTTGAGCATACGATCATCCAAATTTTGATTGATTGAAACAAAAACATACTATAATAGTCATCACAAGCCAGTATGAAGAACAAAAACAAAAAGGGCCTCTTGGCCATTGGCATGTTATATCATGACTGTTTTCTGCGTCTCTGATCAAGAAAAACTGGATCTTTTCCACTGAGTTTGCAGTCACAGTCACTTGGGTCCAGCCTTCCCATAAGAGTCGCGCAGGGTTACAGTCCTGTTGAACACAAGCTTCTCGGGAGTCGAGTCCGTGTCCACAGCAAAGTAGCCTGGAATTACATTCAAGACGAGTGGTCAGTTGCATCAAGCAATACAGAGAGGAATGCCAACGGTATACAGAGGTACAGAGATTACCAAGCCGCTCAAACTGGAAATTGTCGCCCACAACCGCGGTGGCGAGTGACGGTACAGCATAGGCGTCCTTTACAACCTCTTTCGAGTGCGGGTTAAGATCACCAAGCCAATCTTCCAATTCGGCAGGATTCTAACAGATCAAGAAAGACATTCACAAGAAAGTGACTTTCCAGTGCTATACACATCTGTAATGACAGCAAGAACAGCGAGAAAAACTATACCTCCGATAAGAATAATTTCTCAAACAATCTTATTTCGACCTTTAATGGCTCAACTCCAGGTGCTGGCTGGGCAACCCAGTGCAGAACACCCTGGACAAATTGCAAACCAAGTCAACATCCAGAATGTTCTTTTTGTGTGTGTGTGTCTCAACTCCCTAAGTAAATTTGTAAGGTTTGAAAAGATTCAAGTGACCGTTTACCTTAGGTTTGGAGGTCTTTGAGGGGTCATACTCGGCTCGAATTTCAACAATATCATCTGGATTATCACCATAAATAACCTCTGTGCATTTTATCGGGAATGCATACCTGATAATTAAATACACATGTATCACTTTGTAAACATGCACATATGGAGTAGGTGAACTACAACAGCCAAGTAATTTCAGCTCAACTTTCTTGACAAAAGAACAGTAGTTCCAAATCAATTACCTCAGCAGGGCAGATTTACCAGGTGCCAGCCCATAGTAATCTTTCGAGTCTTTCACGCGAAAATCAGTTTTTTCAATGTAGACAATTTTTGAGAAAGGAACCTGTAGAAAGGTAGTGCATGAGAAATTATTTAGCATAGACACAGAGTATAAACATATAAAGCAAAGATGCGGTAAACCTACAACATTTACATTGCTACTACATTCTTATTGCAGTCTTGAAACAGAATTTTCAGTAACTTGTGCCATAGCAACAAAACCTATTCTTCTGATCATATACTAAACATGAGAGGCACCTTGTAGTAGGACGATGCTTCATCAGCAGGAGCATCAGGCCACTTTTTTCCATCAAGGTCTATGACTTTTCCATCTTCCAAGTTGGTTATTACAACCTAATAATTTAGTAAAGGGTGAGTGTGTTAGGAACTTCTAAAGGCTGAAGACATGAAGTGAATTGCAGCAGGAACCGAGTGCCTAACCTTTAGAGGATGCAAAACAACCATGGTTCGAGAAGCTGTTTTATTCAGTTCTTCTCTGATATGATATTCAAGACGGTCAACACGAATTAAGCTATTGTCACTGCATATAGAAAGAAGTAGTGGAAATCAGTAGCAGAAACGGAGATTTAAAGCTTGAGCATATAGACCAAAGCACGGTTCATGTGAGCCTTTGTTAACA
Source organism: Hordeum vulgare subsp. vulgare (assembly GCF_904849725.1). NCBI lineage: Eukaryota > Viridiplantae > Streptophyta > Magnoliopsida > Poales > Poaceae > Hordeum > Hordeum vulgare. The sequence continues at coordinate 51,991,274 of NC_058520.1, read as the reverse complement.
ATGATTCATGCATTTACCTTCTCGTTATCCCAATTCCACGGATAAATGAATTGATCGCAGTTGCTGATACTCCCCGTCGCCTCAGTCCCGCCAAAGTCAACAAACGAGGATCATCCCACCCATCTACCCACTTCTCTGTCACAAGCCGATTCAACTGTAACAGAACAAGGAAATGGATATCAATAAGTACATATCAAATACATATATCTTCTCTCTTTATTTTAACATACCTTTCTTTTGGACATCATAGTATGTGATATGTTTAGCCTCGAATACTCCCAAACATGTGGCTGGTACAAACCCAAGGCAACAAGTAGCCAGTAGTATGACGGGCGGCGTATGTCGAACTCAAGCGTGCACAACTAACAAAAAACCACAATCAGTCAAGTTATAGTTCAAGCGAGGCAAAGGTATTTCAAGAAAGGAACTTACAGAATGTGTAATGTTTTCAAGTGAATCCACCATGCAATGAGCATAGTCATAGCTTGGATAGATACACCATTTGTCGCCAGCATGTGGATGAGGAGTGAACTGTATGGGCACCAAAGATTTGAATTTTGTATTGTATGAGATGGACATTCAAATTCATCAAGTGAGCTGCAACGTTGCACCCCTTACTTTTATTCTATATGCTATTAAATCAGACATGTTCTTGTTATCATTCTGCATGTCCTGCTTCATTCGGAGAGTTGCAGCACCCTCAGCAATCAACCCACGCCGCATGTCTTCAAATAACTGCAAAGACTCTTCAATGGGCCTGTCCCTCCATGGACTATCCATCTTCTTTTCCCTGTATTCCTTGATTTGTTCTGCAGTCTGGCAAGCATACACTAGTCAGTATCTACACACTCCCCTTTCTTCTAATTAACTATTGCACCATGATAAAGAAAGGAGAAGAGCAAACAAACCTGGTGATCCACATAGGCTAGCCCTTTCCGTATTAACTCAACTGCATGCTCATATAAAGCTTGGAAATAATCACTTGTATATGTAACTTTATAGGGCTCCCACCCCATCCACTTGACTATCTCCTGGATGTGGTCTATATATTCTTTCTTTTCAGCTTCTGGATTTGTGTCATCAAACCTGTAATTCAAATAGACAGCAGCTCATTTTGGCATGGATGAGAATGCAAAAACTAAAAGAGCAAGAATTGTTTGTAAGCATTTACGTACCAAGCAAAAGTAATTAGAACTCAGGATCAAAAACAGATATAATTAATCAGTTGTAGTACTCCCTTCGTCCCAAAACAAGTGTCACTGATTTAGTACAAAGTTGTACAGCTTTGTACCAAATCAGCGACACTAATTTTGGGACAGAGGGAGTCTAATATAAGAGAACAAGCATAAATTCAAAGACCATTTCCGGTATTTATTCAATGGCATGATCAAGGCAAAAATGAGAACATAAAACAAATAGTTGGCATAAAATTGACCTTAGAGCAACATTAACAGGCCAAAAAAGTATATAAAAATGACAAGCAGGAGAAAACTGTTCCAAATGGAAATTCATATATTGTTACCTGAGATAACAGTGACCATTTCGCTCTTTAGCCAATCCAAAATCAATAAACATAGCCTGAATGAGATGAAGCATGTAAGCATAATCATCTTCCTGTTTCAGGGAAGTAGCATATATGAGAACGTTTTTCATTAAACCTTAGCATGACCGATATGAAGGTATCCATTAGGTTCTGGTGGGAAACGCGTCATCACTTTTCCACCAGTTGCCTTAAGATGTTTCTCTAATATCTCCTTCGTGTTATGCGCCCTCCATATGTTCCCATCGCTGAAGAATATTTCTGTATGAACCTAGCTCGTGAAAAGAAATCAAGACGACTTAAGTTAACTTCTCAAAACACCCAAAGCTCCAACAGATAGTCAATCAAGGTGCTTACGAGAAGGATAACTACTTGGGAAGTGCACAACTGAGATGCATGACAATAACAGAAATTTAATCAATTTATCTCACAATCTACGGTACCTTATTGTTTTCCGCTGGCTGGGGAAATATTGTATAAGGATTCAATTCCTCCTCAGATGGTGGGGCGGCAGTGGCTACTGCAACCTTTTTCTCCTGAAGTTCACGGATACCATAACTAAGTAATTCTGTAATCAAATCGTCATATTTTGAACCCAAAGGATCCACTTCAGCTCACCAACCTCAACTTTTGCCGGTTTCTCCTTCTTCTTTTTCACTGGTTTTACATTGTCAGCTTCCGTCTTCGGACCTAGTATCTCAGCAAGCTTCTTCTCAATCTCCTCCTGTAAGAGCAAAAAAAGAAGTGGTTCAACATAAAGGCGAGGCAATACAACCAGACACTCAAGTATTTAATCAGGATCATTTTGCACCTTTGTTGCCTTGGCATCGCCCCAGGGGTGCCGCTTCCTGACCTGTCCGCATAGGCCACCAACTAGGAGAAGGAAATGCAGGATCAAAGACCAGTTATCTTCCCTCTAGTAATAAATCAGAAAATTCAGTAATATAAAAGTGAAATGGAAGCCAAACCATTTATGTGATAGCGCTGCTCCAATATAGCTTCCAGGTTTTCCTTCAGAACCTCAGAGACAGTTGACTGAATCTCTTCAATAGAAACAACCACACCTGCAGTCACAGATTGTATTATAATAAATAAGGTGGTAAACTGGAAGCAGTGGCTTAAAAAATGCCTGATCATAAAACAGTGTGCACTAATTCAATATTCTTTTATCATCCGAACAAACTCAAATCACACTGGTAGAAATGCTTAGTGTACAGTCAGTGAATTTGCAGACATGATTTATAATTTGCAGAAGAATATAATTGTATTCTGATAATGAAAACATACCTACACCACAGGCTTCTTCAAACTTCCCAATATCCAAAGATTCAGGACCGGTATTAGTAAGAAACGACAGAGCAGCATCTAGCTGTGCAGGGTTCTTGATCTGAAGTGACATGGCAAGAAATACTTCAGGTCCACGGCATAAGGAGAAAGAAGCACTGAAACATTACTAGTTCTTCGCTTGAGCTCAGAGTAAAGAACAGATAATGCAAACTGTGCGTTGAAACTGGATTGAAACATGAATGGGCTGCAGATATATATATACCTTGGTCGAAACGATGTAGCTAATGAGAGCAGGACGATGGACAAGTGCATTATTTGGGTACTTCGTGGCAACCTGTTTCATTCACGAACAAGTGCACCAACATAAATCACACGCGTCATAAGGATTCTCAAATTTAGCAGGGGAAATTGGTGCGGGTGCTCACTGCGTACAGAAGATTCCCGACGGACTTGTCGCATCCAGTTATCCCAGCCTGTTCATGTGCAGATCTACAGTTAAAAGGGGCAAAACATGGCAGGGCTTCCCAGAGATTATAAGTGGCGCCGATTTGGTCAGGGTAAGCCAAACGCAACTTGCAGCGCAGACGAGCAGAAACCAAACCCTAGCGGCAGGTGCAAAGCAGAGCAGCGCTCGTCGAAATCAAGGGAGTGCTTCACGGGTAACGACGGGAGGCGGCTGTGTACCTCGGCTACGACGGCGGCTAGGTTGGCGGTGACCTTGCTATTGACCAGCGCGTTCTCGGCCGTGCGCTGGTCGAGGCCGAGCGCGAGCAGCGTCTCCAGCCGCAGCAGGGGCGGGGCCGAGGCCTTCTCCCCGTCGACCATCTCCGCCGGCGCTCCGGCTCCGGGGTCGGGTGTGTGTCCGTGCGCGTGCGCGCGCCGCAGCTGGGGTTCAGGCGTCTCCGGACAGGGAAGGGATGCTGCGAGCGAGAGAGGTGTGGGGGATTGGGGGAAAGTGTGCGCGGCGTTGGGGGTTTCTGACGCGAGCCCGCACGTAAACCCTCCGGCGGCCCATGCCGCGGGTGGGCTCCCGCGCGTGGGTTGTGTGAGGCGATGTGCGTGGCGGCCACGGTATGTGTCGCTCACTTGGCACTTGGGTAATTATAAAACCCTTCAAAACAATAAAAGTTGGCACTTGGGCGCCACGGAACTTGTTCTCTGTGGGGAGCCTGGTTCTCGAGCATCGCTTGTTTCGAGACGTGTCACGGCTATCGCTTTCCACGGCCGGATAAACATCCACTCTCAAAAGGAACACGGATCATCATGTGCGTAAATCATTTTTTGTAGGGTCATGTGCGTAAACCATTTTTTCTAGGGTCATGTGCGTAAATCTTAGGTCCAATAACAGCATTTGTTTTGTTTTGTTTTGTTTGACAATTGGGACAACATGTGCTTCTTCTTTTCCTTTTTCTTCATGTGGGTAGTTCTTTTTTTTACGAAAGTCATAGGTTTTTATTCCAATATAACAGAATTACAATTCTCAACAAGGAGGAGAGTGGCCCAGCCAACAAGTTGTACTGTCCCCACATCGTTCATAATTCGCTGAACAGTCTGCAACTCTATTCTGATCGCGAGAAACTTTAACAGGAATAAAAACCCTATCACTTAAAAAAACTTGATCTCTTGGATCATATGACCATAGACTGATTTATCCAACAAAGCATCCGTTAAGGCGTTGATAGCAGCAACACAATCCGATTGAACCATAAGTGTAGCTTCGGAATGCTCAGTGGTGAGCTTAATACCCTCAAGAACAACATGTAACTCCGCTTCAAGCGCATCGTTGCAATGGAACAACTTCCGATACGCAGCAAATATCACCTCACTCGTCCTCGTTGAAAGTGCGTTATATCGACTAGAGGGGGGTGAATAGGAGATTTTTAGAATTTCATCACTGAGGAAATTCCTTTTGAGGAAATTCCTCACTGATGACTAACTTGCAGCCGAAACAGTAAAGGATCATAAGTGCAAAGTTTCACAACAGCAGTTTTTGAGAGTGAGGAATGTGAAAACAGATTGCACTGTGAGCAGGCACGCAAAATACAGATGAGGATTAACTGACGTGAAGAATTTGGGGTTGAGGAAATTCAGAGAAAGTCTTCAGCAAATTCTTCAAACAGTAGCAGTGAAAGTCATCAATACATAATTTGAGGAAAGTAAGGAGTTGAGGAATTAGAACCCGTTTCTCAGTGAAGACAGTAGTTGATGACCCAGTTCCAACTGTTGTGACAGTCGTACATCTGGTTTGGAGCGGCTTCGTATTGAAACCAAAGGACACACAGTCCCGGGACACACAGTCCCTACCGTGTTCTCCTTGGGCTAAGAACACACAGTCCTCGCCCAACACTCGTGGTAAGTCTTCAGGGCAGACTTCCAAACCCTCACAAACTTGGTCACCCGGCGATCCACAATTGACTGCTCGAAAGCTCTAGACCATGACGCCTAACCGTCTGGAGGATGCACAGTCCTCAAAGGTAAAAGGCTTCAGTCCCACACAGGAACAACTTCTTCAGTGATGCTCAATCACTAGGTTTGGTTTGTGGTTTCGGTGTATGGGGTATTTCCTCACTGATGAATTACTCTCGAAGATTCTGAGGAATTGGGTTGCTCTTATGACAAGTGTGAGTTTCTAATGGAGCAGCCAACCAGCTAATGGTTATGGGGGCGGCTATTTATAGCATGGGAGCATCCCGACATGATTTGACACTAATGCCCTTAAATAATATGACCGTTGGAGTGGATAAGACCAATGACTTGGCGTGGCTATCGAAACGGTTGGAACCCTCAACTGTGATAGTCCTCATGTCACTGTATTCCTCACTTGAGGCTTTTGGTAGGATTAGGCTTGGGTTGAGCATCATGAGGAAATTCATTCCAAAGTGTAACTTCGACCCCCTTTAACAGTACGGTGTTCCTATTACTCAAATGCGAAGAAAATAAAACAGAAAGAGTAAATCTTCATGCTTCAAAGTCTTCAAAGTGATTTTCTTCAGGACATACCGAATTCCTCAATTTCAGTATCTTCATGAGGAATATCAATTCCATCGCAGGTTCCTCGCGATTCATTTCTTCAGCTTCAGACCAATTTCTTCAACCGAAGATATATATGTTTAGGGGTCGATATTCACCAAATATCTCAAACTCCTCAATGACTTATAGATCATGTGTACACTAATAAACACATTAGATACTTAACCTATAAGTCTTCAAACCACCAAAATCACTAAGGGGCACTAGATGCACTTACACTCGTCCTCAGAATCATCCCCGAGCCTGTTGATCCATCTGTCGCACAGTATGAACCATCCACTGACAACGCCACCATTCCAACCGGAGGTGGAGGCCAAGGTAACCGTGGTATAGGCTTTACGGGCACACATATTGGATCCTTAACCAGCGGAGATTTTCCTTTAATAATCTCATCCACACTGCTTGATATCTGAGTGAAGGTGTTATAATAACTTTGCAGGAAAGAACATGAGACATCTTGCGGAGGGGGATCTTTACCGTGGAGCAATTCATTCCTAACATACCAGGATCGCCAGAGGACCATTAAAATTCTGCTAGGGATGGAGACGTGAGATTCTTCTAGGAGCTGAAATAGCCATTCGTTGCATGTCCATTTGATCAAAGATCTGTTCGGAAGAGGGTAGTGATTCCGCATCAAGTCCCACAAGGAGGCAGCGACCGGACATGAAATAAGTGTTGGGGAACGTTGCATGGGAAACAAAAAATTTCCTACGCACACGAAGACCTATCATGGTGATGTCCATCTACGAGAGGAGATTTGGATCTACGTACCCTTGTAGATCGCACAGCAGGAAGCGTTAAAAAACGCGGTTGATGTAGTGGAACGTCTTCACGTCCCTCGAACCGTCCCACGATCCGTTCCGATCTAGTGCCGAACGGACGGCACCTCCGCGTTCAGCACACATACAACTCGACGATGATCTCGGCCTTCTTGATCCAGCAAGCAAGACGGAGAAGTAGATGAGTTCTCCGGCAGCGTGACAGCACTCCGGTGGTGGTGATGATCTACTCCTGCAGGGCTCCGCCCGAGCTCCGCGGAAATCCGATCTAGAGGTAGAACTATGTGGTCTAGGGTTGAATTGCACGTGGGAAAAGTTGTCTCAAATCAGCCCTAAATCACCACTATATATAGGAGGGAGGGAGGGGAGGAGGCAGTCTCAAACCCTCAAGGTTTGGCCGAAATTGGAGGTGGAGGAGTCCTACTCCAATCCTACTAGGAGTAGGATTCCTCCTTTCCACTTGGAAACCCTTTCCACCTTTTCCACCTTTGGGTTTTTGCCTCTCAAACCTCATGGGCCTTAGTGGGAGCTTATGTCAGCCCACTAGGGGCTGGTTTGTATCCTCCCACAACCCATAAGGCCCCTCGGGGCGTGACATCCCTACCGATGGTCCCGGTACCCTCCCGGCACTCCCGGTACACTACCGATGAGCCCGAAACTTTTCCAGTGACCAAAACAGGACTTCCTATATATCAATCTTTACCTCCGGATCATTCCGGAGCTCCTCCTGACGTCCGGGATCTCATCTGAGACTCCGAACAACTTTCGGTTACCACACATATAACTCAACTATACTAAAACATCATCGAACCTTAAGTGTGCAGACCCTGCGGGTTCGAGAACTATGTAGACATGCCCCGAGGCACTCCTCGATCAATATCCAATAGCGGGACCTGGATGCCCATATTGGATCCTACATATTCTCCGAAGATCTTACCAGTTGAACCTCAGTGTCAAGAATTCATATAATCACGTATGTCATTCCCTTTGTCCTTCGGTATATTACTTGCCTGAGATTCGATCGTCGGTATCCGCATACCTATTTCAATCTCGTTACCGGCAAGTCTCTTTACTCATTCCGTAATACAAGATCCCGTGACTTACGCTTAGTCACATTGCTTGCAAGGCTTGTGTGTGATGTTGTATTACCGAGTGGGCCCCGAGATACCTCTCCGTCACATGGAGTGACAAATCTCAGTCTTGATCCATACTAACTCAACGGATACTTTCGGAGATACCTGTAGAGCACCTTTATAGTCACCCAGTTATGTTGTGACGTTTGATGCACACAAGGTATTCCTCCGGTGCCAGTGAGTTATATGATCTCATGGTCATAGGAATAAATACTTGACACGCAAAAAACAATAGCAATAAAACGACACGATCAATATGCTACGTTCATAGTTTGGGTCTTGTCCATCACATGATTCTCCTAATGATTTGATCCCGTTATCAAGTGACAACACTTGTCTATGGTTAGGAAACCTTGACCATCTTTGATCAACAAGCTAGTCAACTAGAGGCTTACTAGGGATAGTGTTTTGTCTATGTATCCACACATGTATTTGAGTTTCCAATCAATACAATTATAGTATGGATAATAAACGATTATCACGAACAAAGAAATATAATAATAACTAATTTATTATTGCCTCTAGGGCATATTTACAAAAGTCTCCCACTTGCACTAGAGTCAATAATCTAGTTCACATCACCATGTGATTTTAACGAATCCAACACCCATATAGTTCTGGGGTTTGATCACGTCTTGCTCGTGAGAGAGGCTTTAGTCAACGGTTCTGAATCTTTCAGATCTGTGTGTGCTTTACAAATCTTTATGTCATCTTATAGATGTTTCTACTACGTGCTATCCGGAAATACTCCAAATATCTACTCTACTACACGAATCCTTTTCACTACTTAGAGTTATTCAGATTAGTGTTAAAGCTTGCATCGACATAACCCTTTACGACGGACTCTTTAATCACCTCCATAATTGAGAAAATTTCCTTAGTCCACTAGTTACTAAGTATAACTTTGACCGCTGTTTTAGTGATTCAATCATGGATCACCTTTTGTACCCCTTGACAGACTCATGGTAAGGCACACATCAGGTGCGGTACACAGCTTGGCATACTTCAGAGCCTATGGCTAAGGCATAGGGGACGACCTTCATCCTTTCTCTTTCTTCTGTCGTGGTCAGGCTTTTGGGTCTTACTCATATTCACACCTTACAACACAGCCAAGAACTCCTTCTTTGCCGGTCTATTTTGAACTACTTCAAAAACTTGTCAAGGCATGCATTTCATTTGAAAGTTCTATTAAGCATTTTGATCTATCTATATAGATCTTGATGCTCAATGTTCAAATAGCTCTATACAGGTCTTCCTTTGGAAAACTCCTTTCAAAGAACCTTTTATGCTTCGCAGAAATTCTACATTACTTTCGATCAACAATATGTCAACAACATATACTTATCAGAAATTCTATAGTGCTCCCACTCACTTCTTTGGAAATACAAGTTTCTCATAGACCTTGTACAAACCCAAAAGCTTTGATCATCTCATCAAAGCGTATATTCCAACTACGAGATGCTTGCACCAGTCCATAGAAGGATCGTTGGAGCTTGCATACTTGTTAGCATCCTTAGGATCGACAAAACCTTCTAGTTGTATCACATACAACCTTTCCTCAAGGAAACCGTCGAGGAAACAATGTTTTGACATCCTATGTGCAATATTTCATAAATAATGCATCAACTACTAACATAATTCCAACAGAATTTTAGCATCGCTACGACTGAGAAAGTCTTAGCATAGTCAACTCTTTGAACTTTGTCGGAAACATCTTTGTGACAAGTCGAGCTTTTCTTAATGGTGACTTTTAACCATCATTGTCTGTCTTTATTTTAAAGATCCATATTTACTTAACAGTCCTACGACCATCAAGTAGTTCTTCCAAAGTCTACACTTAGCTTTCATACATGGATCCTCTCTCGGATTTCATGGCCTTCAGCCATTTGTCCGAATCTGGGCCCACCATCGCTTCTCCATAGCTCGTAGGTTCATTGTTGTTCAAAAACATGACCTCCAAGACAGGGTTACCGTACCACTCTGTAGTAGTACGCGACCTTGTCGACCTACGAGGTCTGTAGTATCTTGATCCGAAGCTCAATGATCACCATCATCAGTTTCCACTTCAATTGGTGTAGGCGCTACAGGAACATCTTCCTGCGCCCTGCTACACACTGGTTGAAGTGACGGTTCACTAACCTCATCAAATTCCACCACCCTCCCACTCAACTCTTTCGAGAGAAACCTTTCCTCGAGAAAGGACCCGTTATTAGAAACAAAACACTTTGCTTCCGGATCTGAGATAGGAGATGTACCCAACTGTTTTGGATATCCTATGAAGATGCATTTACCCGCTTTGGGTTCGAGCTTATCAGACTGAAACTTTTTCACATAAGCATCGCAACCCTAAACTTTTAAGAAACGAGAGCATAGGTTTCTCCAAACCATAGTCTATATTGTGTCATCTCAACGGAAATACGCGGTTCCCTATTTAAAGTGAATGTGGTTGTCTCTAATGCATAACCCATAAACGATAGTGGTAATTCGATAAGAGACATCATAGTATGCACCATATCAAATAGGGCGTGGCTATGACGGTCGGACACATCATCACACTATGGTGTTCCAGGTGGCATGAATTGCGAAACAATTTCCACATTGTCTCAACTGTGTACCAAAACTCGCAACTCAGATATTCATCTCTATGATCATATCGTAGATAGTTTATCCTATTGTCACGAGGATCTTCACTCTGAAATAGCTTTGAACCTTTCAATATTTCAGACTTGTGATTCATCAAGTAAATACTCCTGTATCTACTCAAATCATCAGTGAAGTAAGAACATAACGATATCCACTGCATGCCTCAGCACTCATTGGACTGCACACATCAAAAATGTATTGCATCCAACAAGTTACTTTATTGTTCCATGTGGTATGATTTTACATGTCTCAAGTGATTCAAAATCAAGTGAGTCCAAATTGATCCATCTGCATGGAGTTTCTTCATGTGTTTATACCAACAGGTATGGTTTGCATGTCTCAAACGTTTCAAAAATGAGTGAGTACAAAGATCCATCAACATGGAGCTTCTTCATGCATTTTATACCGTCATGACTCAAGTGGCAGTGCCACAAGTAAGTGGTACTATCATTATTAATTTGTATCTCTTGGCACTAATATTATGAACATGTGTAGTACTACGATCGAGATTCAATAAACCATTAAAGGTAATTATCCAAGCAAATAGAATAACCATTATTCTCTTTAAATGAATAATTGTATTGCAATAAACACGATCCAATCATGTTCATGCTCAACGCAAACACCAAATAACAATTATTTAGTTTTAACACCAATCCCGATGGTAGAGGGAGCGTGCGATGTTTGATCACATCAACCTTGGAAACACTTCCAACACTTATCAGCACCTCGCCTTTAGCTAGTCTCCGTTTATTCCATAGCTTTTATTTCGAGTTACTAATCACTTAGCAATCGAACCGGTATCTAATACCCTCGTGCTACTAGGAGTACTAGTAAAGTACACATCAATATCATGTATATCAAATATACCTTTGTTGACTTCGCCAGCCTTCTCATCTACCAAGTATCTAGGGTAGCTCCGCCTTAGTGACCGTTCCCCTCGTAACAGAAGCACGTAGTCTCGGGTTTGGGTTCAATCTTGGGTTTCTTCATTAGAGCAACAACTGGTTTGCCGTTTCATGAAGTGTCCCTTCTAGTCCTTGCCCTTCTTGAGACTAGTGGTTTTACTAACCATCAACTATTGATGCTCCTTCTTGATTTCTACTTTCGCAGTGTCAAACATTGCGAATCGCTCAAGGATCATCATATCTATCCTTGATATGTTATAGTTCATCACAAAGCTCTAGCAGCTTAGTGGCAGTGACTTCTTATAATGCCCCAGAGTGTAACTTGCCATATTTGGAACCTTCATGTATGTGGGTCCATGATGTGATTGCTATGAGAGCTATATTTCATGTGATATTACCTTGTATCCCCTTTGCATTCATGCATCTATTCATCCATGCCTTCATTGTATTTGTTGTTGTTGTGGATCCTTGGATGTGGTTGTGATGTTGATGTGTATGTGATGTGCTAGGTGATGATGGAGTGGGGTATTTGAAAGTGGGGTGCTTCTATGTTAGTTTTCAAATAGGTTTCAAAACCCCCCTTCTCTATTTCTCAAAGCTCAAGTTTTACTTGCTCTAACCCTGGTTCAAAAATGTAGTTCAATTAGAGTGATTTGTGGTGGATGTGGTGCTAGGTTTAATATGTTTTGAATCCATGTTTGAGAGGGGTAAATATTCACAAAATAGTTTAATTAATTCTGTTTTGTAAATATGTAAATGCTCCAAAAATTCCCTTTTCATTTTATTTCATTAGGTCATAATTCCCTTATGACCAGGGGCATTTTTGTTTTATTTTAGCTTCAACAATGTTGCCTGATACGTCTCCAACGTATCTATAATTTTTTATGGTTTCATGCTATTATCTTGTTAAACTTTGGATGTTTTGTATGTATTTTATATATTTTTTGGGACTAACTTATTAACTCAGTGCCAAGTGTCATGTTTTTGACCCCTTTCAGAGGAGGATTTTGAACGGAGTCCAAACGGAACGAAACTGCCAAAAAGATTTTTTCCGAAACAGAAAAAGATCGGGAAGCCGGAGAATCAGGGCAGGGGGCCACCAGGGACCTCACAAGCCCTCATGGCGCGGCTAGGGTGAGCCCGCGGCCGCCTGGCTTGTGGGCTCCCTGAGGCTCCTTTGCCCTAGGTTTTGCGCCTATATATTCCCAAAAATTCCACAAAAAATCAGGAGATCATCGAAAGTACTTTTCCGCCGCCGCAAGCTTCTGTCTCCGCAAGATCCCATCTGGGGCACGTTCTGGTGCCCTGCCGGAGGGGGGATTCGGATACGGAGGGATTCTTCATCAACACCATGACCTATCTGATGATGCGTGAGTAGTTCACCATAGACCTACGGGTCCATAGCTAGTAGCTAGATGGCTTCTTCTCTCTCTTGGATCTTCAATACGAAGTTCTCCATGATCTTCATGCAGATCTATCCAATGTAATCTTCTTTTGTGGTGTGTTTGTCGAGATCTGATGAATTGTGGATTTATGATCAGATTATCTATGAATCTTATTTGAGTTTCTTCTGATCTCTCTTATGCATGATTTCATATCCTTGTAATTCTCTTCGAGTTGTGGGTTTTGTCTGGCCAACTAGATCTATGATTCTTGCAATGGGAGAAGTGCTTGCTTTTGGGTTCATACCGTGCGGTGATCTCACCCAGTGACAGAAGGTGTAGCGAGGCACGCATCGTGTTGTTGCCATCAAGGGTAAAAAGATGGGGTTTTCATCATTGGTTTGAGATTATCCCTCTACATCATGTCATCTTGCTTAACGCGTTACTCTGTTCGTCATGAACTCAATACACTAGATGCATGTTGGATAGCGGTCGATGTGTGGAGTAATAGTAGTAGATGGAGAAAGTATCGGTCTACTTGTCTCGGACGTGATGCCTATATGTATGATCATTGCCTTAGATATCGTCATGACTTTGCGCGGTTCTACCAATTGCTCGACAGTAATTTGTTCACCCACCGTAATACTTGCTATTTTGAGAGAAGCCTCTAGTGAACACTATGGCCCCGAGGGTCTACTCCACACCATATTTTCAGCCTTACACTTTTTACTTCGTTGCACTTTCCGCCTTTAGATCTCACTTTGCAAACAATCTTGAAGGGATTGACAACCCCTTTGAAGCGTTGGGTGCAAGCTTGTTTGTGTTTGCGCAGGTACTCTGGACTAGACGAGACCCTCCTTCTGGATCAATACCTTGGTTCTCAAATTGAGGGAAATACTTACTGCTCCTGTGCTGCATCACCCTTTCCTCTTCAAGGGAAGAACCAACGCAAGCCCAACCTCTGTCAACGTGTCAACTCCTGGCGCTGTTGTCTGTGGGATAGCAGAAGAATTTCTGGCGCCGTTGCCGGGGAGGAAGATCAAGTCAAGAACTCATCCAAGTAAGTGTCGCAAACTCATCTCTTGCATTTACTTTGTTTGCCAGTTGCCTCTCGTTTTCCTCTCCCCCACTTCACCAATTTGCCTTTTTCGTTCGCCTTTTCGTTCGGCATTTCTTTCGCTTGCTTTGTGTTTGCTTGTGTTGCCATGTGCCCTCAATATGCTTGCATATTTGCTTGCTGAAAATCTAGTGATATGGATTCTCACCCACTTGTTAATCTCTTTAAGAGATCCTATTATGTTGATCCAATTGCTAGTGAGTTGAGTGCACTTGACTTTCTCTATGGAGTTTTGCTTGAGATGCGTGAATCTGAAAATCGTGATGAAGAAATTTATGAAGTGATTCACGAGGGCTCCTTGAATGAAAAGCATGATTGCAATGGTTTCACTATAAATCCTATTAGTGTCAATCATGCTAAAAATATGCAAAACCCTAAGCTTGGGGATGCTAGTTTTGCTATGTCCACTACTTGTTGCAATGATCATGAGTGGGACGATGATTTTTCTTATGATCTTGAAAATTTGTTTAAGCCTCATGATGAATATGATATTTGCAATATTATTGAAAGTGGGTTTGGAGAAGTCATGACTTTAGTTGATGATAATCCCACTATTTTTGAAGAGCGTCAACTTTGCATTCATGTGGATCATGAAAATAATATACTATGGGATAGCTATAATGTTGAATTTGAATATGATCCCACATGTAATTGCTATGAGAGAGGAAAATATGATGGTAGAAACTTTCATATCACTAAATCACCTCTCATTATGTTGAGATTGCTACTGTCTCTTTCTTCTTCCTTGCATATGGTAACTATTGGTTGTCTTGACAATCTGTTTTCCTATAAAATGCCTATGCATAGGAAGTATGTTAGACTTAGATGTGATTTTCACATGCTTTATGATGCTCTCGTTGTGCTTCAGTTCTTGTCTTTTGTGTGAGCATCATTGAATTATCAATGCCTAGCTAAGGGCGTTAAACAATAGCGCTTGTTGGGAGGCAACCCGATGAATTTACCGTTTTCTTTCTGTTTTGTTGCGTCCACACTTTCATAATCTTGTTGTGATTGTGTTTTTGTGTTTCTTTTTGTGTTTGAGCCAAGCAAAGCCTTTATGACTAGTCTTGGTAATGGTTGTTTGATCCTGCTGGAAAAAGACAGAAACTTTTTGCTCACAAGATGATTTTTCATTTTTATTTAGAAAGAGCTTTTGAGTTGATTCTTTTTTAAGCTGATTGACATGCTTTTTTCCCAGGCCGTCGTAATGTTTAAGATTTTTTGAGGTACCATAAGTATACAAATTATACAAATTGCTACAGACTGGTCTGTTTTTGACATATTCTGTTTTTGTTGAGTTGGTTGCTTGTTTTGATGAAACTATGGTTAGTATCGGGGGGTACTAGCCATGGGAAAGTGAGGATACAGTAGCCCATCATCAATATAGATAGAATTCAAGTTTGCTACAGTACCAAAATAAGTGGTAGTTTTTTTTGTACTAATGTTATCACAAGTTTCTGTTTAAGTTTTGTGTTGTGAAGTTTTCAAGTTTTGGGTGATGTTCCCATGGACAAAGAGATAAGGAGTGGAAAGAGATCAAGCTTGGGGATGCCCAAGGCATCCCAAGCCAAATTCAAGGACACCAAAAAGCCTAAGCTTGGGGATGCCCCGAGAAGGCATCCCCTCTTTCGTCTTCAATCCATCGGTAACATTACTTGGAGCTATATTTTTATTCACCACATGATATGTGTTTTTCTTGGAGCGTCTTGTATCATAGGAGTCTTTTCTTTTTGTTGTGTCACAATCATCCTTGCTGCACATATTTTTTTAGAGAGAGAGACATGCACTCATCATGATTTTGCTAGAATGCTCATAGTGCTTCACTTATATCTTTTGAGCTAAATACTTTTTCTCTAGTGCTTCACTTATATCTTTTGAGCTAGATACTTTTGCTCTAGTGCTTCACTTATATCTTTTTGAGCTAGACACTTTTGCTCTTGTGCTTCACTTATATCTTTAGAGCACGGCGGTGCGTGATTTGTTAGTTGGATTATGCTATGAAAGTAGTCCCATGTGCTAGGTACCCAAAGAGGATGCAAAACCTCCATCTTCATATGCATTGAGTAGAAAGAGAAGTTTCGGTTCCTCTCAGTTAGTTTTGAGACATGGATTCGGTAATATTAAGAGTTATGTTAGTAGGGTGTTGTGAATCTAGAAATACTTGTGTTAGAGTTAGTGATTCCCGTAGCATGCACGTATGGTGAACCGCTATGTTAGGAAGTCGGAGCATAATTGATCTATTGAATTTCATCCTTTGTGTTGAGGTCGGGATCGCGCGATGGTTTACACCTACCAACCCTTCCCCTCGGAGTATGCGTTTAGCCCTTTGTTTCGATTACTAATAAAAACTTCCGCAACAAGTATGTGAGTTCTTCATGACTAATGTGAGTCCATGGTATAGATGCACTTTCACCTTCCACCATTGCTAGCCTCTCTAGTGTCGCGCAATTCTCGCCGATGCACAAACCCACCAAATTCCTTCCTCAAAACAACCACCATACCTACCTACTATGGCATTTTCATAGCCATTCCGAGATATATTGCCATGCAACTCCCACCGTTCTGTCTCATGACTTGCGCGCCGTCACTCTCATATTGCCATTGCATGATTGTAAGATAGCTAGCGAGATGTTTTCAACGTCAGACGCCATGCTAGATCATTGCACATCCCGGTACACTGTTGGAGGCATTTCCTATGGAGTCATCATCATTGTGATCTTTGAGCTATGAGTAAATAAAAGTGTGATGATCATCATTATTAGAGCATTGTCCCATGTGAGGAAAAAAAAAGAGGCCAAAGAGCCAAAAAAACAAAGACAAAAGAGAAAAGAAAAGAAAAGAAAAAAAGAGGCCTAAGAGCCCAAATGAAAAAAAGAGAAAAAGAAAGAAGGGACAATGCTACTATCTTTTTCCACACTTGTGCTTCATGTTAGCACCATGTTCTTCATGATTGAGAGCTTCTTGCTTTGTCACTACCATATGCTAGTGGGAATCTTCATTATATAACTTGGCTTGTATATTCCAATGATGGGCTTCCTAAAAATTGCCCTAGGTCTTCGTGAGCAAGCAAGTTGGATGCACACCCACTAGTTTTCCTTTTGAGCTTTCACATACTTATAGCTCTAGTGCATCTCTTGTATGGCAATCCCTACTCATTCACATTGATATCTATGAATGGGCATCTCCAAAGCCTATTGATACGCCGAGTCAATGTGACCATCTCCTCCTTTTTGTCTCACAACCACCACCACACTCTATTCCACCTATAGTGCTATGTCCATGGCTCGCGCTCATGTATTGCGTCATAGTTATAAAAAGTTTGAGAAAGTAAGAGTGCGAAAACAATTACTTGGCCAATTCCGGGGTTGTGCATGATTTACATTAGTTGTGTGAGGATGATGGAGCATAGCCAGACTATATGATTTTGTAAGGATAACTTTCTTTGGCCTTGTTATTTTGAAAGTTCATGATTACTTTGCTAGTTTGCTTGAAGTATTACTGTTTTCATGTCAATATCAAACTATTGTTTTGAATCTTACGGATCTGAACATTCATGTCACGTGAAAGAAGTTGCAAAGGACAACTATGCTAGGTAGCATTCCACATCAAAAATTCATTCTTTATCACTTCCCTACTCGGGGACGAGCAGGAGTTAAGCTTGGGGATGCTTCATACGTCTCCAACGTATCTATAATTTTTGATGGTTTCATGCTATTATCTTGTCAAACTTTGGATGTTTTGTATGCCTTTTATATATTTTTTGGGACTAACTTATTAACTCAGTGCCAAGCGCCAGTTCCTGTTTTTTCCATGTTTTTGACCCCTTTCAGAGTAGATTTTGAAACGGAGTCCAAACGGAAGAAAATCCCCGAAAAGATTTTTTTTTGGAACGGAAGAAGATCGGAGAACTTGGGAGCCAAGCCAGAGGAGCTCCAGGGGCCCCACAAGCCCCCACCCTGCGGCCAGGGGGGCGCGCCATCCAGGCTTGTGGCCCCCTGGAGGTCCCCTGACCTAGATCTTTCGCCTATATAACCCCATAAATTCTAGAAAAAATCAAGAAATCATCGCAATCACTTCTCCGCGGCCGCAAGCTTCTGTCTCCGCAAGATCCCATCTGGGGCACATCCAGGTGCCCTGCCGGAGGGGGGATTTGGACACGGAGGGCTTCTCCATCAACACCATGACCTCTCCGATGATGCGTGAGTAGTTCACCATAGACCTACGGGTCCATAGTTAGTAACTAGATGGCTTCTTCTCTCTCTTGGATCTTTAATACAAAGTTCTCCATGATCTTCATGGAGATCTAGCCGATGTAATCTTCTTTTGCGGTATGTTTGTCGAGATCCGATGAATTGTGGATTTATGATCAGATTATCTACGAATCTTATTTGAGTTTCTCCTGATCTCTCTTATGCATGATTTCATATCCTTGTAATTCTCTTCGAGTTGTGGGTTTTGTCCGGCCAACTAGATCTATGATTCTTGCAATGGGAGAAGTGCTCGGTTTTGGGTTCATACCGTGCGGTGACCTCACCCAGTGACAGAAGGGGTAGCGAGGCACACATCATGTTGTTGCCATCAAGGGTAAAAAGATGGGGTTTTCATCATTGGTTTGAGATTATCCCTCTACATCATGTCATCTTGCTTGAAGCGTTACTCTGTTCATCATGAACTCAATACACTAGATGCATGCTGGATAGCGGTCGATGTGTGGAGTAATAGTAGTAGATGCAGAAAGTATCGGTCTACTTGTCTCGGACGTGATGCCTATATGTATGATCATTGCCTTAGATATCGTCATGACTTTGCGCGGTTCTATCAATTGCTCGACAGTAATTTGTTCACCCACCGTAATACTTGCTATTTTGAGAGAAGCCTCTAGTGAACACTCTGGCCCCCAGGGTCTACTCCACACCATATTTGCAGCCTTACACTTTTTACTTCGTTGCACTTTCCGCGTTTAGATCTCACTTTGCAAACAATCTTGAAGGGATTGACAACCCCTTTGAAGCGTTGGGTGCAAGCTTGTTTGTGTTTGCGCAGGTACTCTGGACTTGACGAGACCCTCCTTCTGGGTTGATACCTTGGTTCTCAAACTGAGGGAAATACTTACTGCTCCTGTGCTGCATCATCCTTTCCTCTTCAAGGGAAGAACCAACGCAAGCCCAGCCTTTGTCAACGTGTCAACTTCTAGCGCTGTTGTCTGTGGGATAGCACAGATGCACTCCTCCCCCTTCCCCGGTAGCAAGATCGCATGTAGGATCCATAGCAACGCCGAAGTGCATCTCTTTCTCGCCGGCGCTGCCGCGTGTCGTGGAGCAGTAGCTGTAGGGATTCTCGCGTAGAGATTAGGTGAGGAATGGAACCGGGAAGGATCCCTCTTCCTCCTAGCAACGAGCCATTGCTCAATTTTAAGCGTGTCGCCGGCGGTGAGCCTCCCCTGTTCCGGCCACCGTCAGGCAGTAGTAGATCCAGAGGGTGTTGCTCAAAAGAGCAGAGTCCCCCTCTCTGTTAACTTCCACGTGACTAGCAGAGTGGTATGTGGTGTTTTTGCGCAGCAGATGGTCGAGGGTTCGAAACCCCGTGGCGCCCCCTTTTTTTGTTGATTTGTTTCGGGCACAGTAGAAGCAGAGGCAAGCTTACCCTGTTCCCTTCCTTAGTTCTGTCGAGCCGAGGCCAGAAGTGCAGTGGTTTGCTGTTGTGTGTTAAACCAGCAGGTTGAGGGTTCGACCCCCCAAGCCACCCTTTTATTTTTTGTCATTTCTTTTGCTGTTTTACATTTGTTTGTTAGTTTTGTTGTTGTGGTATGCTTGGGAAGCAAGATGGGGATTTTTGCCTCACAACCAGTGGGTCTTTCCCTTGGTTTAGTTAGTATGTGTGTGTAGGAGTTAGTGATGTATGTGTATATGTGTGTAGGAGGGTGGTGATGCTGGTGTATGTGTGTGTGCAAGCTTCCATGTGTATGTGTGCTTGTGTGGTGCAAGCACCCAAGAGCTTGTGTAGGTGTATGTGCCTATATGTGCGTGTGTGTGTGCTTGTGCATATGTGCACTAGTGCATGTGCATGAGGTATGTGTGCTTGTGTGGTGCAAGCACCCAAGTGCTTGTGTTGATGTAGATGTGATCATGCATGTGTGAGTGTGAGATCACTAGCATGTGGAGTTGTGTGTGCATGTGTGTGTGTGACACCCACATGTCCAAGGCATGGTATTGCCTTAGTGAGCTCTTGTGTTGCAAGCATGTATGTGTGTGTAATAGTGGTAGTTGATGTGAGTGAATGTATGTGAGTGTGTGTATGCTTGATGGATGTGTGTGTGTATGGTGATGTGCTATGGAACACATACATGAGGTCTAAACCCTCATGTCACCATTGGAGTTGTGAGCGTGTGCAAGTGCATGTGTAGATGATGAACTTGTGAGAAACACATGTGATATGGCTCTATTTGTGACTATGTGATTCCATGTAGTTTTTCCTTTCAACTTTGTGCCTAGTTGTTCTATGCAAGTACCTAGGTATTATATAAGTTTTTGGGGTAGAATCATCCCAGGAATCCATTGGTGGAATCAGATTTCACTTTGGAACAGTTTCTGGAAAAGTCATTTTTCTGTTTTGATCTATGTTTAGAGCTTGGTGCCATGAGATGTGATGAGCCTAAGAGGATGATTCCTTGTTGTGGCAGTAGTGGGTGAACCCCTCTACATCATGGTGGTTTTGTTTTATTCTTAGGAGTTTATATGTGCAAGTTGTGTCTTGTCAAAGTAGGCATGTGGCTGAAATTGTCGGTTTAGTGAAAATCTGTGATTTTCACTAAGTCTGAGAAACTGCTGTTATTTTCTTTCCTTGTAGTTGTGGTTGCAAAAGTTCATGTGTCGGGAATCAGCCCTTGAAATCAACTAGAGAGTTAGAGCTTTTGTGTTTGTCTAGATCTCTGTCAATTTTCATGCACTTTTACTTCCTGTAGATATTGTTTTGGGGGCTGTCAAAATGCTTCAGAGCATAAACGGCTGGTGAGAATCTGAGATTTTCACTAAGTCCCTGAAATCTGTTATTTTTGGCCAAGTTAGCACCTATAGATCTTTCTGTGTGTAACTCCTTTGTATTATCCTTTTTCTCATGCTTGTAGAGATTTTGAATAGTTTTTGCCACATATCTTGTTTGGCACATTTGGGTGGTTGTAGGTGCTTTGCATGTTGCTCTCAAACTGCTATGATGTTGTTTAGGACAGAATGCATAGTTTTGTTGTTTTGAAGCTTGTGAGTGCATAGTTGGTGGTGTGGTGAGTTTCTTTGCACCACCCCACCTATACTTGTTTGTGTGGTCATGTGGCAACCTGGGAATACCAGAATTATGCCATTGGAGAGTGCTTGTGGTAGATTTGATCCGCAGGACTCCATTTCTTGTTTCGTAGTTTCCGATTGATCCGTAGCTCCGTTCTCAACGTTCTTTATATGTTTTTGAATCGTTTTCACATGATGCACCTGTTCATGTCATCTTCATGCATGTCAAGATAGCTTAGAGTGAAGTTCTGTCCAGAAGTTTGTATTTTCTTCTCATGCATAAGCAAGTGACTAGAATAGAGATGCATGCTACATTCTCATCTCATGCATCATGTGTTTGTTGCATCATGTTGTGCTGTTGTTCATTGGATGCTATTTTTATCTTGGGTAGCACCGGGATTGGAGAGCGAGTACGTGGATTCGGGAGAGTACGTGCAGGATGAACAAGAGCAGTTCCAAGCTGAAGACATCAGAGGCAAGATGACCATGACCTTGATACCGTCTCTAGCTTTGTTATGCCTAGATTCACGTTTCCTTCGTCATATGCTCACTGCCTACCACTTGATATAAATGCCTCCTGATATTGCCATGAAACCCAAACACTTCCCCTCCTAGCTAATATTGACTGGCTAAGTAGGCTTGCTCAACTTCTAATGATAGAGTTGCTAGTTGCACGTGCAATTCTCTCATGTGATAACATGAGTTTTGATATCATTATGTTAAATTCTGCTATTTAATTAACGCACCTATATACTTGGTAAACGATGGAAGGCCTAGCTTTTGCTAGGTGATTTGTTCCATTATTGTCGCCTTAGTTTCCGGCTACCGGTGTTTGATTCCATAACTGATCGCTCCTAACACGTTCGGGGTTGTTATGGGGACCCCCTTTATAAATCGTGTAGTGTTAAGACTTGTCCGGCAGGATCCAACATTGGTTTTAATTTGCTAATCACTTAATAATAATTTGCATAGGGAATAGCTACCCCGAGGATTTTAAACAACAACCCGGGCCAGTGCTCCTCATGAGTGTTGGTCCCACCTGAGCGATGTCCGCCCCCTGGTCACCCAGAGGTTTAGCCATCCCGATGTCTAGCTCATCCGTCGTGTCATGAGATTGAGATACACGGCTCTTATTGGGGTCGTCGACACGCCGGGAGGTCCTGCTAGTCTTGTCTTACCTTAGCAATATATCTTGCGTATAGGAATCCCGGTGAAGCTTTGGTTCTCCCCAGAGTTGAGGTTTTCCTCTAAGGAATCCGATGAGATCACGAGATTCATGATAGAGGATTACTTTGCGGCCCGTGACCATTTGTGATGGACTAGTTGGAGCACCCCTGCAAGGTTTAATCTTTCGGAAAGCCGTGCCTGCGGTTATGTGGCAACTTGGAATATTTGTTAACATCCGGTTATAGATAACTTGAACTTAATCTAATAAAACTGCCAACTGTGTGCGTAGCCGTGACTGTCCCCTTCGAAGACCTCTCTTGGATCGGGAACATGGTGGGGTTATGTTTGACGTAAGTAGGTGTTCAGGATCACTTAGTGATCATCTAATTTTCGACCGCTCGCGTAAACCACCACTTTAATAACTTGTTCTACGTAAGTTAGCCACCATAAATGCTTAGGATGCTGCAACCTAAACACTGAACCTTCCTCACCTAATAACTTGACTAGTTTCGGTACCGAGGTCATAGATTGCTGAATCCCTGTGGCTCACAGATTACTTCAACACCCCAACAAGTACAAGTACGCCCAACACAGGTGATCCCGATGGCAAGCAGCTGGCGTGGCAGTACGATGAGGAGAACGACTGCCTGTACGTGAACTATCCAGAAGACTAAGGCCGTGGCCGTGATCGTGGGCAAGCATGCGGGATAGCATAGCCTTTTTCTTATGTTATGTAGTCCGTAGTGGAACTACCTTGTCTGAATAAATGTGTGGATGTAACTCTGATATTATCTATGGAGATGGCAAACGATTCCCTATTTGTCATTCTTAAATTACGCATGTGCTATGTTTATCTTGCTTGCGAAACGCTTAGATGCGCTTCTTTCCATATTGGGGCCTCGTTCCCTAAATCGGAAAGGACCGCATCTTAGTCGTTACAAGTTGGTAATCAGAGCCTTACGACCATAGGAGCCTTTGTGTGATCGTACTTGGCCGAGTCGAGTCTAGTAAAATGTTTTGAGTCTTAGTTATATTGGAGAGTAGGTTTCTTTTTCTCCTCTTCCATGCTCTGGTGAGGTTCTCATCTTAGGATATCTTAATTCTACTCCTCTTCTCGCTCAAATTTTTTTAGGATCACGCGGGTATTTTGAAATCTATATGATATCGATGTGACGGAGTTCTGTCTTGGTGCCTCCTGTCTGCCTTGATTTCTTCCAGGGAGTTGAGCTCCAGGGAATTCTTGTGCACATCTCCATCATTCAAATTTCTGAGTATCTCAGAACGAAGGATGTTCGTAATTGCTTCAATACTAGTAGTGGCGAGATAACCCCGATGTCCCCAATACTGGTGCAGATTGTTCGGGAGTACTGCCATACTTTGTATCCTTGTGATCACGAGGGTGTGTAGTAGATGAAGGTCCGAGATTCTGGTTATGTGTTGACAGATGTGATACATTGGACGGGTTAGTATAGGAGTTGTGTGAATATTACTCCTTGTATCCGTGTACCAGATTGCATGACCAGATATTTCGGGAATTCATAGGTGGGATATCAAGTAGTGACTTATAGGACAATCTTCCTACATATGCATTATGTGAGGTTGGGATTCGACATTCAGTGGGTATGTTTGTTCACGGTCGTCTTAGAGCGGTTCTCGTTGTGTCTTAAAGAGTCCTTGTAGCTTGCTACGACTCGGGGATACTTCGTAAGTCGTGTGCACTACCTTGCAGAGGATGGCTACTGTAAATTCGAGCCCGTGCGATCTTATCCACGAAGATATCAGATGAAATCTCGATCATACGTTTGTTCCGAGCAGTTCTAGCTCATACTTGTTTGCAAGTGGTCTTAATCAGAATTTTGTCGATAGTCACTTTGAGGAAGCATTCTTACTATTTTGTTCGAGTGCAATTGCTATATTCCTGTTCAGATATTCCTTCCTTTTTGATTCAGCTATACCTTCAATTTATTTTGTGGGCTAGTGTGTTGTCCGTCTTCAGGTTGGTGGACTCGTCAGAATCTAGGTCGTGAGGGTGCTGACATGCCGCCACCACCCCCTCCTCCAGAGAATCCTCCTCCGTCGCCGCCTCCTCCTGCAGAAGCTTGGCAAGCGGTGATGGCTGCTACAAATGCAAACACTCGGATGTTGATCCAGTTGTTGCAAGAGAGGACTAATCAGCAGCAAGGCAACTTCAACCATGGTGGCAACCAGTTTGCTAATCTGAGTCAGTTCCTGTCAAATCAGCCGAATACCTTCACGTCATGTGACCAGCCGTTTGACGCTGAGGATTGGATTGGCGACATGAACAAGCACTTTGAATGTAGCAATGTTCGTCGAGAGGATTTCGTCAAGTTTGCAACATTCCAGCTGAAGGAGCAAGCATCTATCTGGTGGCAGCAGTTGAAGGATTCCAGGGGTACGAGAGTGATCACTTGGGATGAGTTCTGCAGAGACTTCAGGTCCCACTACATACTGTCTAGCTTTGTGGAGGAGATGCGTGAGAAGTTCAGGCGCTTGAAGCAAGGTGGTAACTCCGTGTACAAGTACAACGTCGAGTTCCATGAGCTAGCCCGATACGCCTTGCACGACATTCCTGATCAGAAGAGCAGGATCTATCAGTTCAGGGGTGGTTTGAAAGAAGATTTGCAGCTAGCCCTCGCTTTGCACGATCCTGAGGAGTTCGATAAGTTCTACAACTTGGCTCTCAGGGCTGAGGCAACTTTGCTCAGGGTGGAGAATTCAAAGAAGCGCTTCAGAGATTCCAGCTCGTCTTCCTCAACTCAGGTGGTTCAGAAGCAACAGAAGTTTTGGGTGTCTCCTCCTCCTCATCGGCACACGCAACAGTTCAAGCATTCAGGTGGCCATGGTTCTTCCCACCCACCCAACCCAGCTTTCCAGCAGAGGTTTCAGCAGCAGAAGCAAGGGCCTCCTCAAACACAGTACCGTCAGCCGGCAGATGTTACTTGTCACAAGTGTGGGCAGAAGGGGCACTATGCCAACAAGTGCACTTCTCAGCTGCGTCTTCCGCCTCCTCCTACAGGAAAACCTCCAAGCAATGCTATCATGAAGTTCAACCCCAGGTCTGCTAGAGTCAACATGGTGAATGCAGCTGAAGCAGAGAACTCGTCAGATGTGATTATGGGTAACCTCCTCGTTAATGATATTCCTGCTAAGGTTTTGTTTGATTCTGGTGCTTCGCATTCGTTCCTCTCCATTCCATTTGTATCCAAGCATAATGTTCATGTTGAAGAGCTTCCTAGACCGTTGTCAGTAGTTTCTCCGGGCAAGTTCATGCATGCTAGTACTCGAGCCCCAGATGTTTCTGTCAAGATGGGTAATTATGCTTTTCTGGCGTCTCCTATTGTTCTTGGCAAGTTTGACATTGATTTGATCCTTGGTATGGACTGGTTGGCTATGAACAAGGCATCGATTGATTGTGAAGCTAAAGAAGTGAAGCTTACTCACTCTTCGGAGGACGTGATTATCTTCGCGACGCGCGATGACACAATCCGTCTATTTTCCTTAAATGAGAAGGGTGGGATTAATCCAATTTCGCAAGTCCCAGTGGTCTACGGATATGAAGATGTGTTTCCAGAAGAACTTCCAGGAATGCCTCCGCACCGAGAAGTTGAATTCGTTATTGAGCTTGGGTACTGAGCCTGTGTGCAAACGACCGTACAAATTCGGTCCAGAAAAGCTGAAGGAACTTAAGAGGCAACTCGATGAGCAGGAGCGTTAGGGTCTGATTAGACCAAGCTCGTCTCCTTGGGGCTGTGGAGTGTTTTTTGTCAAGAAGAAGGATGGCACGGACCGATTGTGTGTCGATTACCTTCCATTGAACAAGAAGACAATCAGAAACAAGTATCCACTTCCTAACATTAATGAGTTGTTCGAGCAGTTGAAAGGGGCTAAGGTCTTCTCCAAGCTCGATCTCGGGATGGGGTATCATCAAATTCACATTCGCAAAGGGGATATTCCAAAGACTGCTTTCAGGACAAGTTTTGGCTCGTATGAGTATACGGTCATGTCTTTTGGTCTGGCAAATGCTCCACCGACATTTTGTTGAATGATGAACTACATATTCTCTCCGTTCAAGAATGAATTCGTCTTGCTGTATCTCGATGATATTCTGGTCTTTTCGGAAACTGAGGAAGGGCATGAAGAACATCTCAGGCTGGTGCTTGATAAGCTGAGAGAGCATAAATCTATGCCAAGTTTTCCAAATGTGAGTTCTGGTTGAAAGAAGTTGTCTATCTTGGGCACATCATCTCTGCCGAGGGCATCAAGGTTGATCCGTTGAAGGTGCAGGCCATTGTTGAGCGGGAGCCTCCGCAAAATGTGAAGCAACTTTGAAGCTTTCTCGGGCTTGCAAGCTATTGCAAAAGATTCGTTGAGAACTTCTCTAAGATTGCTAAGCCTCTCTCAAGTCTTCTTCAGAAGGGTGTGAAGTATGCCTGGTCTCCAGAGTGTCAGTTGGCCTTCGACACACTCAAAGAGAAGCTCACCTCTACTCCAGTCTTGGTTCCTCCTGATGACTCCAAACCTTACCAAGTGTTCGGCGACGCCTCTCTTCAAGGTCTTGGTGCAGTTTTGATGCAAGAGAAGAAAGTGGTAGCTTACACCTCGAGGCAGTTGAAGCCAAGTGAGAAGAATTATCCTATGCATGATCTTGAGCTGACAGCAGTGGTACATGCTCTGATGACTTGGAGACACATCTTGTTGGAACAAAATGTTGAAGTGTTCACCGATCACAAGAGTCTCAAGTACATCTTCACCTAGCCTAACCTGAATCTCCGGCAAACTCGTTGGGTGGAAATGCTCCAAGATTTTAATCCGAGCGTTGAGTATACTCCAGGCAAAGCTAATGTCGTGGCAGATGCTTTGAGCAGGAAGGCTTACTGCAACAGTCTCATTTCAAAGCCTCTCCAGCCTGACCTTTGTGAATCTTTCAGAAAGCTCAACCTTCAGCTAGTACCTCGGGGATTTCTTGCAAATCTTCAGATCTCTCCTACCTTGGAAGATTAGGTCCGAGCAGCACAACTTCTTGATGCAATGGTGAAGAAAGTTAAGATTGGCTTGGCAAAGGGAGTTCCCAAATATAAGTGCTTCAGTGTTGATGCCAGAGACACATTGTTCTTTGAGGATCGTCTTGTCGTTCCGAAAGGTGATCTCAGAAAGGTAATCATGGAAGAAGCTCATAACTCTGTGCTCTCGATACATCCAGGAAGCTCCAAGATGTATCAGGACTTGAAATAGACCTTCTGGTGGACTCGCATGAAGCGTGAGATTGCTCAGTTCGTAAATGAATGTGATGCATGTCGAAGGGTGAAAGCAGAGCATCAATGTCCAGCAGGTCTTTTGCATCCATTGCCCATTCCCGAGTGGAAGTTCGACCATATTGAGATGGATTACTTCACCGGGTTTCCGAAGTCTAAGAAGGGTAACGATGCCATCTTCGTCGTCATCGACAAGTTGAGTAAAGTGTCTCATTTTCTCCCAGTCAAGGAATCCATCTCGGCAGCTTAGCTTGCAGAGCTGTACACTTCCAGGATAATGTCTTTGCACGGCGTGCCTATGTTGATTTCTTCGGATCGCGGAAGTATCTTCACTTCCAAGTTCTGGGACTCTTTTCAGTCTGCGATGGGTACGAAGATACGATTCAACACAACTTTTCATCCTTAGACTAGTGGGCAAGTGGAGAGAGTCAATCAGGTACTTGAGGATATGTTGAGAGCCTGTGTCATTTCTTTTGGCATGAAGTGGGAAGACTGCCTGCCTTTTGCTGAGTTCTCGTATAACAAAAGTTATCAAGCTAGTTCAGGCAAAGCTCCGTTTGAGATTCTCTATGACAGGAAGTGTCGTACACCGCTCAACTGGTCCGAGACCGGCGAGCATGAGATTCTTGGGAATGACTTGATACAAGAAGCTGAAGAGATGTGTCGGGTCATTCAGGATAATCTCAGAGCAGCGCAGTCCCGTCAAAAGAGTTATTATGATAGCAAGCATCGTGACATGTCTTATGAGCTCGATGACTTCGTCTATCTCAAAGTGTCTCCTATGAAGGACACACAGCGTTTTGGTATCAAAGGCAAGCTTGCGCCTCGTTTCGTTGGTCCTTTCAGAGTTGTTGGCAAGAGAGGCGACCTTGCGTATCAGCTTGAGCTCCCTTCAAACTTTGAAAATGTGCATGACGTGTTCCATGTCTCTCAGCTCCGGAGATGCTTCAAGACTCTCGAGCGCACAATTCATCTTCAAGACATCGACCTTCAGCCCGACCTATCCTAACATGAGCATCCAGTTGCGGTTCTCGAGGCGACTGAGCGCAAGACCCGCAACAAGTCTATCAAATTTCTCAAGGTGCAGTGGTCACATCATTTCGATAAAGTGGCCACTTGGGAACGCGAGGATCACCTCCGTTCTGAATTCCCAGAGTTCTTTCAGTCCTAGATCTCGGGGCAAGATCTTTTTGTAGTGTGGGAGAGTTTGTAATGCCCCAGAGTGTAACTTGCCACATTTGGAACCTTCATGTATGTGGGTCCATGATGTCATTGCTATGAGAGCTATATTTCATGGGATATTACCTTGTCTTCCCTTTGCATTCATGCATCCATTCATCCATGCCTTCGTTGTGTTTGTTGTTGTTGTGGATCCTTGGATGTGGTTGTGATCTTGATGTGTATGTGATGTGATGTGATCTGCTAGGTGATGATGAAGTGGGGTATTTGAAAGTGGGGTGCTTCTATGTTAGTTTTCAAATAGGTTTCAACCCCCCCCCCCTTCTATATTTCTCAAAGCTCAAGTTTTACTTGCTCAAACCCTGGTTTAAAAATGTAGTTCAATTAGAGTGATTTGTGGTGGATGTGGTGCTAGGTTTAATATGTTTTGAATCCATGTTTGAGAGGGGTAAATATTCACAAAATAGTTTAATTAATTATGTTTTATAAATATTTAAATGCTCCAAAAATTCCCTTTTCATTTTATTTCGTTAGGTCATAATTCCCTTATGACGAGAGGCATTTTTGTTTTGTTTTAGAGTCAACAGTGTTGCCTGTGTAATTATTTTTTTTGTCTTTGTTTGTTTTAAATAGAAAACCCCGAGTGGGTTTTTCTTTTCTTACCTGGCGCCTTCGAGTGGGCCTCCTCCTCTTCGCTGGCCCAGTAGCTCCTCGCGCGCAGCCCACTCCCTTCCCTCTCATGTAGACGCTGTCTCCCTCCTCTCGCCCCTTTCCGTGAGTTTCGTCAGAGAGCGCGAGACAGAGAGCGACGCCGTCGCTCACGGACGTCGAGGCGGCCTCCCTCGCCCCCTATTTAATCCTTGGCGTCCGGGCAGTGCGCTAGGGTTCCTCCAAGCGTCGCCACCTCCTTCCTCTTCCTCCTCCCTCTCCCCAAATCGACAATAGGCGGGCCGAGCTCCT
Organism: Hordeum vulgare subsp. vulgare; assembly: GCF_904849725.1. Lineage (NCBI taxonomy): Eukaryota > Viridiplantae > Streptophyta > Magnoliopsida > Poales > Poaceae > Hordeum > Hordeum vulgare. The sequence continues at coordinate 51,961,599 of NC_058520.1, read as the reverse complement.
CCTCCGCCATGGACGAACCTTGAAGAGCTCGTCGCCGTCGTTGTCGTACCCCTGCTTCCTCTCCAAGCCTTCAGAGAGCACGCGGGACCTCAGGGGAGCCCGTTCCCGCATCCAATCGCCGCCGATCTACCCTGCTTCCTCTACTTCGACGATGACCTTCTTCCGCTCCGACGACCACCTCCGCATCGGCTACTTCCACGACATCCCCTTCTTCCTCTCCGACACGCGTGTCCTCCCCGACCAGTGGGTGAACAGATGCACTCCCCCCTTCCCCGGTAGCAAGATCGCGTGTAGGATCCGTAGCAACGCCAACGTGCATCTCTCTGTCGTTGGCGCCGCCGTGTGTCGTGGAGCAGTAGCTATAGGGCTTCTCGCGTAGAGATTAGGTGTGGAATGGAACCGGGAAGGATCCCTCTTCCTCCCAGCAACGAGCCGTTGCTCAATTTGAAGCGTGTCACCGGTGGTGAGCCTCCCCTGTTTCGGCCACCGTCGGGCAGTAGTAGATCCAAAGGGGGTTGCTCAAAAGAGCATGGTCCCCCTCTCTGTTAACTTCCGCGCGACTAGCAGAGTGGTAGGTGGTGTTTTGCACAGCAGATGGTCGAGGGTTCGAAACCCCGTGGCGCCCCCTTTTTTTGTTGATTTGTTTCGGGCACAGTAACAACAGAGGCAAGCTTACCCTGTTCCCTTCCTTAGTTCTGTCGAGCCGAGGCCAATAGTGAGTGGTTTGCTGCTGTGTGTTAAACCAGCAGGTTGAGGGTTCGACCCCCAAGCCACCCTTTTATTTTTTGTCATTTCCTTTGCTATTTTACATTTGTTTGTTAGTTTTGTTGTTGTGGTATGCTTGGGCAGCAAGGTGGGGATTTTTGCCTCACAACTAGTGGGTCTTTCCCTTGGTTTAGTTAGTATGTGTGTGTAGGAGTTAGTGATGTATGTGTATATGTGTGTAGGAGGGTGGTGATGCTGGTGTATGTGTGTGTGCAAGCTTCCATGTGTATGTGTGCTTGTGTGGTGCAAGCACCCAAGAGCTTGTGTAAGTGTATGTGCCTATATGTGTGTGTGTGTGTGTGTGCTTGTGCATATGTGCACTAGTGCATGTGCATGAGGTATGTGTGCTTGTGTGGTGCAAGCACCCAAGTGCTTGTGTTGATGTAGATGTGATCATGCATGTGTGAGTGTGAGCTCACTAGCATGTGAAGTTGTGTGTGCATGTGTGTGTGTGACACCCACATGTCCAAGGCATGGTATTTCCTTAGTGAGCTCTTGTGTTGCAAGCATGTATGTGTGTGTAATAGAGGTAGTTGATGTGAGTGAATGTATGTGAGTGTGTGTATGCTTGATGGATGTGCGTGTGTGTATGCTGATGTGCTATGGCACACATACATGAGGTCTAAACCCTCATGTCACCATTGGAGTTGTGAGTGTGTGCAAGTGCATGTGTGGGGGATGAACTTGTGAGAAACACATGTGATATGGCTCTATTTGTGACTATGTGATTCCATGTAGTTTTTCCTTTCAACTTTGTGCCTAGTTTTTTATGCAAGTACCTATGTATTATATATGTTTTTTTAGGTAGAATCATCCCAGGAATCCATTAGTGGAATCCGATTTCACTTTGGAACACTTTCTGGAAAAGTCATTTTTCTGTTTTGATCTATGTTTAGAGCTTGGTGCCATGAGATGTGATGAGCCTAAGAGGATGATTCCTTGTTGTGGCAGTAGTGGGTGAACCCCTCTACAACATGGTGGTTTTGTATTATGCTTAGGAGTTTATATGTGCAAGTTGTGTCTTGTCAAAGTATGCATGTGGCTGAAATTGACAGTTTAGTAAAAATCTGTGAAACTGTTGTTATTTTCTTTCCTTGTAGTTGTGGTTGCAAAAGTTCATGTGTTGGGAATCAACCCTTGTAATTGTGTTGAAAGTGTGCCGGCGGAATTAGGACAAGGTGCAGTAGCGATCTTCGAGCGGGTGGTAGACTTACGGCAAAGGAGTCGCCGTAAGGATGTTAAACCCTAGCTGCCATGAGGGGATAGAAAAAGACACAACTAACTCACTCATGTGCGTAGATCTTAGGTCCAATAAATCTGTGACAAGCTTATAAAACCATGATAGATGTAATAGGACATACATGAAATATAGCCAAGTTTGGTAAATAGATGGTCTCGTTTCATAATTGCGTTTGGAGCCATGGTTCTAGTGAGCCAGAACTGTTTCTAAGGACGCGTTTTTTTGAAGCATCGGTGTTTTTTGAAGGAGTTATTTTGACATGTACACTTGGATGTAGATCTAAGTTTTTTTTACAAGTGTTCATATACATGCGTATACGTTTATTCATATAAACACACATCCTATCCATATGAACACCTAAGAAAAACTGAGTCGTCATATCTTCTTCAAATTTACGAATTCACCGTAGTCACCTCGTCGTCGACGGGGACGTCTCCTCCCACTGAATGCGCATCACCGAAAATTCTGAAATAAATTAAGAAATAAATGCGAGCGCAAGGATTCGAATCCTGGTGAATTAGGGATACCACGATGCCACTAACCATCCAACCATAAATTGATTCGCTATATCTAAGCTTTATGTAATACACATTCTTGTGTGTGAGTACATAATGATACAACAAATCCAAAAAATTGTCTTTTGTTCGGCTCTTGTATTTAATCATCTCCTAATGAAACGATTATTCATATGTAGAATAAATATATGCATATGTGTGCAATTATATTTTAGTTTTGAATATGTTTTTTACTCTGAAAAAGAAGAAGGGCACACTAGAGCCATGAGCTAAGAGCTCTCAATCACATCGCCAGTCTCGTTCGGGTTTAGAGCAACTCTAGCAAATGTTCTCAATCTTCCCACCCGTTTTAAAACTTCTAACCTAAAGAAAATAATGAGAAATATACTCTAGCAGATTTCCCTAGGAGGAGGGGGGCCATTCTTATAACACAACAACAACAATTATTCAAAAAGGCCGCGATATCTGAAGTTTATATATGTAAAACTTCACAGTCATGTTGTATCTTTGTGGTAAAAATATATTGCTTTGTGATAATATGTTAAACCAAGTTCTCTAATGGAATAACGATTCTGCTTACTTGATGTCTAAAACTTTGTCTATTAATAACAGTTACACTTGATTAATATTTTTGAAAAAAAATACACATCTAAAATTCTGTCTATTAATAAAATGTTCGCTTAATTGATATATTTAGAGAATACACATCTAAAACTTTTGTCTACCATTAGAAATTGTGCCATCAAAATTTACAATCGTGTTTATTTTTCTCCTTTGCTGCCTCGGGCTTTATATCAAGTTTGTGGGGGTTGATGTGAGGGAGCTGCGAGAGAGTGGTCCGGGTGCGCCTGCGTGTACCAGACTCTATCATCTTCTCTGTTTCCACTTTGGTGCCTTCAATTGTTTTGGTTTGATATCCGCACTTCATATTTTCATATATGGATTCATTTCCTTCCATCAAATTGTCCATTTCCCGCAAAAACAAATTAAACATAGGAATTGTAATCTTTTGCATTAATTAGCGAGTAGTGATAAGATTAAAGTGATTTTCTTGGAATATCTAAAATTACCCATTTTAAACAATGATGGATTGAGGCTAAAAAATGCACCCATCAGGAAGCGCGTCCATGGCCGCTTTAACGAATTCTCTTCAATTTAACTCGCTTTTTCTTAATTAATCGATGAGGCAAATCTTCTTTTCTTTTATCTCCGTTTCCAAAAAACAGTTCATAAAACACCCTAGTGACTCAATCATGAGGAGAACCCTTACACCATCTGCCTTGTTTTTGCATGAAAGAGGTTAGACAATAGGCCCTTGTTTTTGCATGAAAGAGGTTAGACAATAGGCCCTGTGGGGTCGGCTCTTTAGCAAAGATGGCGTATCCACAAATAGAGAATTACTCAATATGAATTCAGTGAAGAATTTTCAAAGATCACAAGTGACACATTGAACTTTGAGCATGTTCTTTTATCCTAGTTCAGTCAATACTCAATACATATGCCTACCACCCCATTCCTAGTTCAACAATATTTCGGCATTTTCAACATCTTTGCGCACAAACATTCCTAGAAGAATATTTCGACAATATTTCAAAATAATTGTGCACAACTAGTTTTTTTTTACAATAGTGTCTTCGTTTGAGTGTCCTCTTTTTTAGGGAGTTAGAGGAGAGCTCATATATGACGTTTGCATCAAATAGGGAGCCAACACACATAGGATGCCACAAATGGCTCGGCCAGTGGCACCGCGAGTGGATTGCAATGAGGCGACTGCTATAGCAGCTTGAGTCTTGTAGTGAGCCCTTTTTTAGTTTTTTTATTCGTCTTTTGGAGAAAACATGAAAAAATGTGGACATAATACTAACACTACTAGGGGGCATAAAAGTAGGGGCAATCGTATCTTCTGTAATATGAAGATGGGAGTACACACAAGAATTTGTACAAGTTCGGGCCCTCATATATGGATGTAATATCCTACTCATCTGTGTTGTTCTTGCCCTTGGTGTAGGTTACAAAGTGATAGAGTTCAACCCTCAGCCCAATGCCCTCCTCCCGGTTTATATAGAGTATGCTGGGAGGGGTGTCATAACATGCTGGTATTAATGCTATTGATGGCCCTATGCTCAACCGGTTGTTCGCGACCATTACTATTGGTAACTATCGTATATAACTAGATAACATTGTCGTTGAGTAACGACATCATTAAAGTCGTCATGGAGATTATGGGTGTCCCCTGGTGAGCTGTCGGGTAGGTATATGATTGCTATCCATCTCGGTGATGACCGATTGTTGGTACTTGTACTTCTGGGGATGTAGTAACTGGTTGCATGCTCTTAGGGTGTGTTTGGTTTAAGAATAAAGTGGAATGAAATGACATGGTTCCATTCAATTGAAATAGGTTGGTTATGTTCGTATGTTCAATTATTGGTACTTGATGGAATGGAATGGTTACATTTTGGTGTTCGGTTTCAGAATTGGAATGGAACGATTTTCAACAACAATATGAATAATTACATCTCTTTGTATTTTCAGCAACAGAGAATTCAAATTCTCAGAAACACTTTGATTTTATTTGGTGCTAAGCAATCCAACATACGCACCAAGAAATTCCTATATTGATGAAGCTCGTCTTGTGCTACTGCTCCGCTGCCTGCTTGTCGCTTCTTGCCCAGGCTCTATTGATAGCCTGCTGCTGCTCTACTCCTTCACGGCCACTGCAAGCAGCGTGGGAATCAATCCGTCGCAAGCCACTGCAGCCGAGGAGCGATAGCAGGAATCGATATGTCGCCCGAGGGCTGGCTAGATCGGGGCCCAGAGTGGCCGAATCGAGATGGAGCAACATAGGGAGGTGGCCAGGTCGTCGCAGTGACGATGCCCTGCATTGGCGGAGCGAGCATGGGTGGCTGGGGCAGGAGGTGATGGCCAGGTCGACCACATCTGCTGAGATCACGGGTACGAAGAGCTCCTCCGGTGACGCCCTAGCCGACGACCCGCCTGATGGAGAGACGAGAGCTGAGGGGGAGAGAGGGGTCTGCCTCGGGGAAAATGTGTGATACGTGAGGCGTTCCGCGTCGTTCCATCAAATCGAAGGTGCGAGCAAACCCATCGGCTTGTGATCCGTTGGGCTACAACCTTGATGGGCTTAGTGAGCAACCCCTTGGCTCATCGGACTTTGGGCTGTATCTTGTATGACACGGGCCTTTGGCTAGGCATACGTATTTGTGGGCCTACCCGTAGGTATTTCCTCCTCAAAGTATGTGAAATGGTATGAACATCTTCTAAAACTTTGACAATATTTATTATATCCCTGATTTATTTTAATTCCTGAACATTTTTTAAAAAGTATACATTTTTTAGAACGTGAGCATTTTCTCAAACTTCTTGAATATTTTTAAATTTACAAACAAATTTTAGAAATAGGAACACTTTTTGAAATACTATTTTTTGTAAACAAATATTTTCTGAAATCTCCATACATTTTCTAAAAAAACCACGAAAAACTATTTTTTTTAAATCCAACAATATTTGAAAAAGAAATTTCTTTAAAATACAAATATATTTTTGAAATTACAAAAAAATAAAATAGTTTTTTGGTAAAATAAGACTAAGAATCAAGAAAACTGATAAGAGAAAAGTGGAAAAAAGTATAAACAAAAAAGGTGAAATCAATAGTTAAGGTTACCCCTTGCACGTGCCACTCTCTGGGGCAGTGCATGTAAGCCACTTGTCATAACATGTAAGTTTTCTTTTTTTTTTAGATTTATTTATTTAAAATGTTCAATCTTTTTAACTCTACATCTAAATCCTGAACCATTTACACCGATAAGTTTCTTACGTTGACATCTAAAAAGTAGATCCCGTTATAAGTTTGGATAGATTTTTTCACAAAAAATTAGATACTGGAAAAAAGTCAAAACAAAAAAGAATATCAAAAATTCCAAACAGAACAGAAACCGAAAATGCTGGCAACTAGAAAAAATGAACGCGGAAAAGAGGAAAAAAACAGAGCCTGAAAACATGGTTGCGGTTTTTCAATCTTCCCCTTTTTCGTGAAGCACTTGTAGAATCTCGTGAAATCATACTTGTACTTTATATGATAGCATACATTTTTTTCGTTGCATAAGCAAATCTATGTTTCCATGCTTTTCGTGGAAAAAAAAAATTCTTTGTCTTTTCAAAATGCACAATTGTGCGTTATGGAAAAAAATCTCATTTAAAAAAAAAAGAGAAAATCCAAAAAAAGGTGACTGCTAGGCGTCCACCGGCAGATGCGCGTTATACATCCGCCACCTCGTTGGCCGTTGGATTTACACGCGGGCAGCCGTCGATCGCTTGTCATGTCCCGCTCGTTCCCTCCTCACTCATTAATTCCTGAAACAACGGCCGTATTGCAGAAACAACGATAGTGTTGCAAAAATAATTCCTGAAACAACGACCATGTTGCGGAAACAATTCCTGAAACAACGATCGTATTTCAAAAATAATGACCATGTTGCAGAAATTTCTCTTCGTCGGGAGGCGTTTGGCGTCGGAGATCCAACATGGATGCACTCACGCCGGCGATCTACAGGCGGCGGCGCTCGGTGTGTGTGTGGGGGGGGGGGGGGGTGGGTGAGGGGCGGACGGGGCAAGGGATGAGCATGTATCAGTATCTATCGTCGTCGCCACAATGCTGGAAATGTTGGCCCCGTCGCCCTCCTAGATCGAGCAGCAAGAGAGAGCAACGCGAAGCGGGCTTTCAGCTGCGGGAGACGATCCTGAAACAATCGTTCTGTTTTAGAAAAATGATCGTGGCTGACGCATAAGCGGGGTTGGTCTGGTCCGTCCAATCAATGACTAATCCGATGGTTGCCGAGCCGGCGGACGAGGAAGCGCGATCAACCGGCTGAAGGTAAGCTTTCTTCAATAAAAAAACAGAAAAAACGCCCAACACACAAATCGTGGAACTAATTGGATGCACAACTTGACGCACCCAGACCACAAAAATGGCTCTTACGGGGCCCCATAACGGATAACCCTTAGGCCTCGTTTGACACGAGGGGATTCAGGAGGTTTCGAGAGGAAAATTCCTGAGTGGGTCAGAAACCCCACAGAACCTCGGGCGCCCATTTGGTATGAGGGGTTTGCTTAGCCGAATCCCCTTCGTTCTCCTTCAATCCTTTTCTATCTATGTGTTTCAGGACTCTCTTTCACAGACTGGTGGAAGCAAATCCCCGAAGATTTAAAAGAATTGGATGGAAGAAAGGAATTCACCAAATCCCCTCAAATCCCTTTCTTTTTAAACCTTTTAAATCCACTTCTACCAAACAAAGTCTTAGTTAGTTGCTCTAAAAAAAGCGGGTCTGAACCAACAACATACCTTGCAAACCGGATCTGTTGAGGCTAAAATAAGTCGGCCAGTTGTGTGCGGTGGGTTCAAATTTTGCCGCAAAGAGCGGCATATAGACTTTGGCGCTTTGTGCAACAACCGTTGGCCCGCAAAATTAAGCATGAACGCCGGCAGGTGAGACATCTGTCACGAATGTGCTAAGCTGAAACGTGCAACTGAACAAATGGGCATCAGCACCACATATACCTTTTATTTCTAACGTACTATAAACGCCGACGCTCGCATATATTCAGCATTATAAATGTACTAGTAAAGTGCCCGTGCGTTGCCATGGGATAACAAAATATAATTAGAAAATAATTGTGGTAATTGAGAATCTCATAATTTTAGTTTCCTGTTAACACTGCTCTGTTGAACATTCTTGAAGTATTTTATTAGTAGTTTTGTTGTGCTATTTAGAAGTTCGTGAAAGCTTGCCATGCCACTGTTTCTTCATCAACTGGATAAACATTTGGTTAATCTTTACGCTTGTACCCTAGTGGGCATATTAAGGGCCCCATTTTTAAACTCGCCCACTGCCCCCGAAATCTCAGGACCGGTCGTGACTCCAACACTACATGAAGACAAGACTTTGGGGTTGTCTCACTATCTTTCCGTGATTTGACGACTCTCGTTAGAACTTAGAGCATGTGGTTAGATCGCAAGAGTATGTTATCATGAATACCTCTACGGTCTTTTTTTGGTTTAGAAAAAATTCACAAAAAGTTTCAGGTCGGTACAGAAACCTTAAAATATGGAAAAACATGCACAAAGCAGCAACTGACATTGGGCACTGGGTCAATAGGTTAGTGCCTAAAAATAATATAAATTAATAGATAAGTGCCTAAAAAGTGTTCAAAAATGATAACATAATAGCATGAAACAATAAAAAATTATAGATGCGTTGGAGACGTATAAAACGATGAGAACACCGACTCCAAAAATTTAAAAAAATATATTATGTTGATTTTGGTATTTTAGAAAAATTCCAAAAATAAAAAGGAGTATGTGGGACCCATGAGGGAGGCACAAGCCAACATGACGCAGCCACCCTCTCGACGCGTCCTGATGGCTTGTGGGGCCCTCTTGTGCCTTCCGGACTCCGTTTTCTTTCCGAGCACGTATTCTGACCTTGAAAAATTCATTATATATATTATTGTGTGTTTTGACCACCACGTCGTGAGTTTCTCCCCTCTTCTTGTTTCGTGCTATTTTTTGGCAGATCTGAAAATATGTCGACACATGATTCAGATGGAGAGAGCTATGTGTCCCACTATATTGCAGATCCAAAGATCTTTGGGAACATCTATCCCTACCTATGGTCCATAGATGAGGAGGATATTGACTGGGAGGAAACAAAATATGTCGGTTCAGATGAAAATGAAGTTCCACTGCCTCAACCTGAAGATATGCGCATAAAATTCAAGAAGTCAAAGCCTCCCAAATGGAGTAAACAAATCCAAGATCCAATTTATACCGTCCCTTTTTTGCAGGAAAGCAAGGAAGCACTATGCAAAAAGATATTGAAGCTTGAGCAAGAAAACGATGACTTGAGAGAGAAAAAAATTATCCTCAAACATAAACTGAAGAAGAAGAATGACGCTGCATCATCACCACCATCAACCAAGAGGGACACCTAAGTACATGGGTATGGGCACCACCCTTAGCTTGTTCCAAGCTTGGTGGAGGTGCCCCGATATCGTATCACCATCACCTTTACCATTACTATCTATCTTAGTTCGATCCTTAGCTATTTCGTGATTCAAAGAAATAAAAATAAAAATTTGCTTTTCTTAGAATCTTTGCTTTGAGTTCTATCTATACTGCATTGGTTATACAAAACCCAGACAACAACACAAAATTGAGTAATTCATCCATATGCATATTTCTTACTTCCATTATACACATGGAAGCGTAACAAACAGAGACATGATAGATACAATATAAACTGTAAGTCCGTAACAATAAATATAATACATCACATGAATGAGAAGCCAGAAATTGCTAGTTAGCTACCTACTTACCACCTAATCCTCCTTGATTTTCCTGTCTACAACCAATAATAATCGCAGTACGACCATGGCCAAATGAATAAATACCCAGCTACAAGCAAGCAAACAACACTCTCATCGACTCCACTCTACTTGAAGAAGATGCCTTTCTTCCTTCCTTTGCTCTTCTCAACAGCATGCACACACCAAAAACATGTCACATTAACTCCCAAGTGCATCGACTCGACGTACCACACGCACACACAAATCAAAGCACCGTTCATGACACGAAAAATGGCACGCACCTTCATTCCGAAGAGTCGCAGTATCAGCACAATGCTATCCCGTGACCTGCAGAGTGTCTCTCTCATCACTTGACCATTAACACACGCGTATAACATATAAGAGAGTGTTGACTTGGTATCAAAACTCAAACTCACGAGGAGTTATCTCCAGGCTTGAGATTGTACTCGGCACCGTCAGCAGACTGTATCGAAAACTCGGTAGGATGGCCATAAGGGATATTGATCTGCAAATAAATGCAGTACAACATTACTTCTCAGATCTATATACTGAAAATGCTTCTCAGATCTGTATACTGAAAAGGCAACACATTCTAAACTTAAGTTAATCATTCGAGAATCCACAACCACATGCATGTATAAGGAAAGCTAGGAAATAATTATTATCCCCAGCCACACACAAGGAAGTTTTCGGTTTAGTGTGGCCTGACCTCCTAATCTGACCAGTCACTCTTGTTACATTCAGGAAACCTACTAAACACATGGAATCTTACCAAAGTACTTTCTGTGGAATAGTATGATGATTTAAATTCCATGCAGACAATGCAAATACTTGGTTATCTTGCAGCTGTAGCACAGTATAACCAGAGGCTAGAGAGTAATTTTAAGGGAAATGGTTTTTTGAAAACATACGGCTGTAACTTGCTGGAACTTCTCTGTGATAACAACACCACGCTGTCCATTACACTTGATGCTATAGCCTTCCCTCTTTATGGCCAATACCGCAGGTTCCCACATATCTATAAATCTAATCTACAGACTCAAGTTTTTCGATGGTTACATGACATAAAAAAAGGTGTAGCGAGTTTTGGCAAACCTGTAAGAGAGAAACGAAGGCATACAAGTAGTAGAACTTCATACGACACATGCCCAACGAAAAGAATTTTCTTGATGAGCTCCTTCATTTCTGGATCTGCACGGATAATGATTCTGTACTCAGCAATATGGTTCTTCTAATATTTTCTGTTGTTGGCTTGTTCTACTTAAGAAGAACCAACACAGAACCAACATTATTTTAGGAATTCTTAGGGGGGCACTAAGCTCATTTACTTCATCAACTACAACATAACAGGCATGCAAAAGTTTTTGCCATCTACCAAAGATACAAATATCTTCTCAACAAACTCACCACATGTAATTTTTCTCTGCTCATTAGCATAAACCTTCACAATCTCCCCCTACAAAACAAAAGAGATGAAGAAATGCTTCAGATATAGTTATATATTACGAGTGTCCTACGGAAAGTTACGACGGTCAATACTTTCATAGTTTCCAAACAAACAACTATGTCTGGGTGCCTTACTAATTTAACAACGGATACTCAGACTAATCCTAACTGAGGGCATATAGTATATGATTCTCAAACTATAGAATCTGCTCTGTGAACAAAACCAGACCAAGCTATTGGTTCTCCACTTATGAATATCAGACAAGAGGATTTACCTTTCTTTTCCGGTCATCTAGAGGCTGGACCTCTATGGCTAGTAAAGAGTCCACATCATCAGCAGTAACTAAATATGTGGGTTGTTTTGCACCTACACCAGGCAACGTAATTTTTGTTTCCCTTTTGTCATAGTACACAAAAGTAAAATACAACAACAGCTTCCTTGCAGCAGGTGAAAACATAATACCTTCTATGTAATTCACCGATCCATCTTCCAAATGGCGTACCCACTGCATGCACAATTATTTTTGCAAACATTTAAATTGCAGTGAACTAATAACATGCTAAAAAAGGAATTTGATAGAATATCAGAGCATGTTGAACCACAACTATAAACCGCACCTGAAAATTACAACCCGTGGTCCCGTTGATGGAATACCCACTTGCTTGAAGTTCTTTTCCACGAAAAGCTTCACCTGTGATTCTTAGCCCATCTATGGCTGGGAGTGGATCATCCTCTGCAACTGCATATTCATGAAAAATAATTTTTACCATCAGGACAGAAAAAATAAGGAGAATGAAATTGCATAAATCAAAATTATCTAACACCTTCAGAGAAAGAAGTGCTATGCTCCTCAAGGACAGTAGGAAGATAAGGGTAAGGCAAGTTGCCATCGTCAGGGCCAGATGCCAAGCTAGGTCCGCCTTCAGGACCCCACTCCGCAGGAGGTTCTTGTGAAGCTTGGGTTTCAGCTCCCTCCAGGTTTTCTGATGCGTCACTCCTAACAAGGTCTGTGAATGATGGGTTTTGATCCTCGGATTCAAAGCTAAATCGTACAGCACGAGAATCACGCTCAGTTCCTTGTGCTGAAACATCCTTGGTAATTTGGTCGCTGCATAAACACGAGAAGACAGACCCAGTAAGACAACCAGCTTTGCCATGCTCTGTAGCTGAAAAATACAAAACTAACAAATTGTGATCATAAAAGATAGATAGGTCAGCAAAAGGGGATCATGAATTACAGATGATACAGATAGAGAGGGCTATAAAAATCTAGGGAAGTTGTCATGCTGAGCTCTTAATAGAACAGTAATAACCTCCTTGGAGGGGAGGCCCTTCCACTTCCAGCATTACCATGCTCTGTATTTGTCGCAGCAGCCTCGGCTGGGATGACCTGTCGGTTGTCATTTGCCAGTACATCCCAATCCCGTCTAGCTCGAACGGGAGAAGAAATTGGAGATTGTACATGAGAATATGGTTGCTGGGGCACAATGTCAAGGCTGGGTTGGCTCTGCAAATGTGAAAAGTTAGAATATCCATCCACCCAAAGAGTAAAGGACAAAGCAGTGTGGAGTCGTACAGAAGCCACCTAAGCATTTCCAGGAGGAGGTGACTGCGCAGGACCACTTGTATTATTTGAAGATTCGGCACGCCAATGAGTAATTTGGTACTGTGATTCCTTCAGTTTCTCCTACACCATCCAAGTTTGCACACAAGGCAACTTCAATGTTCTGTGAGAGAAAATCGTCACTAAGCTCTGAAGCATAACAAGCCCACTACTGGCCAGGACGTAGGTCCATATAAGCTACTTTCTCAACTCTCAAGAGCAAACTCCAACCAAAGCTCATTGTGACTCACCTCAGAAATAATGAGTTTCTCTTGCAAATGCGTAAAGGTCCATATAAGCTACTGTCTCAACTCTCAAGAGCAAACTCCAACCAAAGCTCATTGTGACTCACCTCAGAAATAATGAGTTTCTCTTGCAAATGCGTAAACAAAACCTGCAAAAAAAATGCAGTCTTAATAAAAAGTTATGTAATACAGGCCCAGGTTCAACAAAGCAAGGAGCGAAAGGAGCCACATATGGTGGCAATAAACAAAATAAAATGCAAAGTAAAGTTAGCTCATAGCCTTATACTCCCTCCGGTCTCCGGACCGGTTTACAGGCCAGGAGAAAATATCGTGTAGACCAACATATAAGGCCAACAAAGTAAATCTCTTCCCTGCGTGGTCGTCCTGCATTTACCCTTGTAGGCACATGCGCACATGAGTGAAGTTCAAGGTGGAAAATTATTAAGGAGCTTAAATTGACGTGGTGCGCTCTGCCTTGGTTACCAGAGTTTTTTTTGGCTGGCCCTCTAAACCGGCCAGGAGAAAGTATTCCGTTAAGAGGTTTGGTTGGAGGAGGCTATCCTTTTCTCTCTTAAGCCAAGCATAAACCTCTAAGTAAGAAATCGTAGGTGTTTGTTGTCTGTTAAATAATCTGTATAGCCTACATCACATCACATAGAATCCCTATTGAGAAGATAGTTGGCTCTCTCCTACTACACCTAAATTTCATAACTAACTACCTGATCAATGGCTCCACGTCGTACGAGCTTATTTGGTGAAAAGTGGAATTTAATCAAGTACAAAACAAGCAAAATGTCGGCACACATATGGTAACTGAAAAGGGGTACATACCTTGAGATTGCCAACAATTGATTGAGCATCATGAACAGAAGGCTACAGGTTATATTCTGATAGAATAGGCAATAAAGAAGATACGAAAGTTGATCTCTCTTGATGTGCTGCCTGTAGATTACAGAAGGTACATTTCAGCATTACATCACCAAACTAAACAAATAACAATTCAGGAAGGTACATTTCAGCATTACAGAAGGTCCATAGCAGGTGATGGTATCATAATTTTTTAAAGCAACTCTAGACTGTTGTCTTTCATCAAAATCAAATTTATGTACGAACACACCACACAAATAAGATGGATGCTCGAGTAGAACTGAAGTATACTAATGTTCCAACAGAAAGAATGCTCTCTACTTGATAGAAATAGTCATGAATCTTTTCACATAAGTAGGAACAAGCCACTAAACTGTGCATAGGGGAGTGTACTGTTAACAATATGGATTCCCAAACTGCTGCTAATGCGGTGAACAGTAGAAAAAGGAAATGACTCTTTTCTCTACCAGAGATTTTTTTTATCCTTTCTCTTTTGCTTCTTTCCTCCGTTTTACTCACAACTGAACCACAATGTAACTGAACTGCAACCCCCCAAGCCCAATTTTCAGTCTCACACAGGAGCGGGTCATCAGAAATATTACAAAACAACACAACAATCGTAGTAGCAGTAGCAAGCAACATTCCATGCACTCAGTTTTCTCCATCAAGTGGACATCATATCCCTGCTACACCCGCTCCCCCAAGCTCATCTGTACACTGCATCCCTGTGATCTCTCAGTCCTCTCTGCTCTCTCACGCAACTTACACAGCAGCAAGCAAGCCTCTCTAGCTTTCCCCAATCCAAACAAATAGCAGCAGAAGGCAAACAAACATCAACAACTGGGTAGATGGATCTTGTGGCTCGCGGGTGGACGGACTGACCGGTGAAATACTAATTAAACTGTACGTATCAATGGCCTGCTATTCTATGTAGCAATGCTGATCAAACATGTGTATCAATGAATAATGCAACGACCACGAGAGTTATACCTAGAAATCACGCACCAATTCCTAACTAAGTTATGAAAAGCTAACTATTGAACTCCTCGGGTACAAGTAAGTCCTTTATTATGAACTAACATCAGATTGTAAAGATGGTTCTAGGGTTATTCTTACAGTTCTGCTTTATAGAAAATTATCTCACAAACATGGAAATTCCCTTGAACAGTAGCCACTTAAAGCTAGGTAGATATCAAAACCAAAAAATTAAAGCCATACACACTAAAAAAATATGCACTCACATTCCGAAGCTGGTCGATGATAGTAAATTAAACATTAGTCGTTAGACTAATGATATCATTAGTTTCTTGCTCTCATACTTCTATCTCAGCGAATCCACTTGAGTAAAGAACTGCCAAACAAAAGTTGCATCCAAAAATTCAACACTACCACAACTATCAAATCAAACCAGTCCAGGTTCTTGTGAAGCCAGGAATGTACACGGAGGATTACTACCTCGATGAACAAACTCTTATCCTTGGTTGCCCCCGTCTTGACCCGGAGCATGTTGTCGGTCGAGTGCGGCATCCCCACATCGTCTAGCGTCACCCTTCTTTGATCGGCGACGGCCAGCGACATCCATACAACCGTCAGTGCACAAAGTCAATTCTTTCATTCTTCCGCACATACAAGAATCTGCAAGCAAGTTGATGTTATTCAAAAATCAGAAGCTCACTTTTATTCATCCAACAACAACATGTCACTTCATTGGTGCAACAATAGCAACACAGAGCAGCTTTGTGACAAGGATGTGAAAATAAAATAAGAAAGATAGAGAGAGAGGGGATGACAACCTTGTTGCTGGAGGGGATGATAACCATTGCGGCATGGGTGTCGGCACAGAGAGCGGCGGCAGGACGGCGTCGACCAAAGACTTGAACGAACTAGCTATGGGCCTTAGTATGGGCATACACCTACATATGCCCTGTTGAAAATAGACTGAACTCCTGCTCACGTTATCATCTACAGAGTTGCCGTAAACTAAACTCCTTCTGCACATATCATCATCTCCAGAATTTCCTCGAATTGTACATCTAACCACTAACTTATATATTACGAATTGTAGTTTGTAGATTCTATCTCGAAACAGATGATGAATTGAATGAAAAGTTTAATTTATCTAATCTCCGTACCTTTCAATGTCATATTCCCTGGTGAAAAGAACCAATATGTATAACCCATCCATCCTACTTGAACAGCTAGCATAGTAGCGGTACAATACATAAAACCAGTGGAATTTGCACTATTTAAATTAGTGTTGAACAAGAAGAAGCCATGGCAAGCGGTAATAACTTACAAAAGCATGTTATTATATACGTAATAAATAATCCAAGAGATCAAGTAAAAAGAATGCAAACAAGCTCTTTGCCTGTTCTTCCATTGATTTGTCTGTTCTGAATAGTGCAAATAGGAGGGCATCAGTAGCAGTATTAGTAATAGATTAGAGTTGTCTGTTCTGAACTTATGATAGTAAGCCGCCTCTTCTGTTTTTGTCGCACAAGGAGAAATAAATAGAATTGGAAAATACAAGTAGCAACGAGAACAAAAGGCTGGGAAATTACCGCTTGCATCGCCCACCCCTTGGCCTGCGATGAGCCTGTGACCATAGGACCATGCCTGTGCTGCCCGGACTCCCTACCGGCGTCCGGTTCCTCTTCTTTCATCCCACGCGACAGCTATGTGTACATCCACGCTAAGAACCCCAACATCACTATCCTCGATTGCTCCCTCTCCCCATTCCATCCATCGGCTATCCGCGCGGTGTCTACTGTTGTCGCTTGCATGACCTGTGCATCCATGGCGGTGGCGGTGTGGTCCGAGGTCGATGGTTGCGTCCCCGAGAAGAAGCGTCGAGGCGGCTGTCGTGTGGCTCGAGGACGAGGGGGGCGTCCTTGGGGAGGAGGTCGTGGGGACCGAAGGGGCGGGGAAGGAGCGACGCCAGCGTGCGCCACTCGGCCGCGCAGCCGTCGGCGGCGTCGGAGGTCACCAGGATGCGGATCCCGGCGGCACCGCGGATCTCCTGTAGGAACTGGCGGCAGTGGTCGCAGGGCATGTGGGAGACGGCGATGATGCGGAGCACGGGCTCCCCGACGGCAGCGACGTTTGCGATGAGGAACTGCTCGGCGTGGACCGCCTGGGAGAGAGGGGCGCCGAGGAAATCGAGGTTCACGCCAACGTAGACGCGTCCGCTCTCGCCAAGCCCAACGGCGCCGACTGGGAACCGCGAGATCGGGGGGCGCACCCGATGCATCGCCGAAGGGATCAGCAGATCCTCCATTCCTCCACCGTCACTACCCCGGCTGTTGCGGCCGCGTGCTCCGCCTCAGCCTCGACGGCGGGCGGCGGCGGAGATTTTTCTCATGAGATCGAGAGAGAGGACGGATCTGGGGCGAGAGGTGGGGGAGACTGGGAGAGGGACGTGCGACGTGGGAGGAGGAGGTCGACGAAGTTTTTTTTTTCTTTCTTACCGTTTTTCTTTACGTGGGCGTGGGAAGAGGAGGTCGAACCATCGCGACGACGACAAATCCCCCTTTAATAGTAGAGATGCATGCATACTCTATTTTTATAAATACTTTTTAGATACCGAGCCGACACATTATTTTGAAGTTAGCGAAATCTTCATAGAAATCTTCGTAGTCATCGAAAACAGTTTTTTTCAGTGAACACACATCACTCAAAAACATGACCACATATGTCAAACATGGGGCATAAATCCTAGTGAATTGGTTCCACCGAATATTTAAACTACGCTCCGCATGTATCTTGACCACCACTCGACACAGAAAATGGTACACCACCGACCAACCGCCTACAACCTCCAACCAACGAGGGCCAATGCTACTACCTAGTTCCCTCTACACCATATAAGTTGAAAGTGTGTGTGGCATTGTTCCCTCTGCATCATATTTGTTGTATCCACATGTATTAGATCTTCGTCCGCTTTATGCTAGACTAATTAGTTATATCAGGACCACACACGTAGTCACATACACGGTACACCATGCGCGTGTTTGGTTTCCTGAGCCGAGTTTCTCCCTCATCGCACCCAATCCTTTCGGCGAGCGCAGTCGAGTCTCATCGTCGGCATCTCCTACCTGCTGCCCATCTACGCCCCAGCCAACTTGCCGTCCTCCACCTCGTCATCAGATTAATCTTCGATGCTGCCTTCTTTAGATGGATCAAGAGGTTTTCGTTGGTTTGAGTTTTTTCTTTGATAAATAAAAGAGTCAATTACATATGTACATCATAGAACTTGGCGTGAATGGTCATTTTACTGCTATAAGTTATGATCAATGGTGGAGGTAGAGGGTGGCTAGGATGGGCCTTGGCCCACCCTGAGATTTAAAAATAACATTTATATCATAGGAGAAAGGCTAAAAAATAATTAAATGTATATATAAAATATCACTGCTGGCCCATCTGACCCAATGGACTCGGTCGACCACTAGTCATGGTGTACATTGAGCGTGGCCTGTTGCCACCTGTCAGTAACCGGATGATGGGCTCGGCATGTAAAAAAACAGCTTATAATTGTTCAACAAAAATAACGCTAGGAGGCCCACGTGTTAGAAATAACGTAAATCGCATTGAAAAAAAATAATGACCATCAGGCTTCGAACCTAGAAACCGCTGGTAACATGTGTGCGCACATAACCAAACCGGCCAATGTGACATTACGTGCACAAGTGGGGTAGATGAATTCTACTCCCTCCGTTACTAAATACAAATCTTTCTAGAGATTTCACTACGAACTACACACGGAACAAAATTAGGGAATTCATATTCTAAAATATGTTCATATGCATCCGTATATGATCCGTAGTGAAATCTTTAAAAATGCTTATATTTAGAAACTGAGGGGTATATCCTTTGCTAACACTGTAATTTATTATTTTTAACTCATCAAATGAAAAAAGTACCCAAAGGGCTCGAACCAGCGACCTGAAGATCTCAGGAATGCGAGATTAACTATAAGAGCCTCCAAAATTTGTTTGCTAAATAGGCTATTGTATTGCGATCACTTATATGTATATTCCTTAGACAATATGATTTTTGACTTGTAAGTGTCGCACATGATTTTTCGTAAATCATAAGTTTTTTCTTTCCTAAAGTTTATAAACATTTTCAAAAGTGCAAAAATGTTATATGATGCATGAATATTTAATTAAAAACATAAATGCATAAAATTATACAAATAATTATCTACATATATATAAATAAATGTTCATATAATTCAAAGAATGTCAATTGAGTTTTAGAACATTAATATTTTATTGAAAATGACATGGGTCACCTTGGGTATGAGCTTTATCTTTATTAGTATTCTTGTTTCTGGGACAACTTATTTTCATTTATTCTTTTCAATATATTTAACCTTTATATAAATACATTTTTCTAAATTTTATGAATATTTATTTAAATATATTTTAATTGGGTTAAATATATTTAAATAAATGTTCGTATTATTTGAATTAATAATTTTACTAAACTATTAATCCAATAAATAAAACGTTCAGGATTTTGGAATCTGATTATATACTTTTAGGAAACAAGATATTTATGCTTCATGGAAAAGATGTGCACAATTATAAGAAAAATGTTATTTTCCCCTAAAGAATGGAGATGCGGCCTCAATATAAAAAAAACATTAGCCTATGTATATTTTGTTTTAAGCAAAATTAGCCAATGTATAAGAAATGATCTTCGTCGGGTGTTGGTTTGCGCTATCGGGATAGGAGGTCGCTGGTTTGACTGCTGGACCCTTTTCATCCGAGTTTAGAGTTTTGATTTATGTTGTTAGGCCAAACTGGTATATAAAATATTTATTCTTGTAGATCACCAAATGTCATCAGGCCTGATGGTTAATCGCCAATTGGGTCACACCTTTTTCATTTGTGTCCAAATATAATAATTTACGTTGTTAATCTAAAGAATATCTAACTTACTGATCCCACATCAACAAAAATGTCGTAGGTTGTTTCGGTAAGGAATGCTTTAAAACATTTGGTAGTTTTTTCTTTTAATGTGATTTGTGTTGTTTCTAGCAGGTGGGCCTCCTAGTGTTATTTTGTGCGAAAACTTTAAAAAACTTTTTTTTGGCAAAAAGAGCAGGCCATACAACGTGTCCCCATCGCCTGGTTACTGATAACGGGCACCATGCCTGTTGGCACGCCTAGTCAACACCAAGGATGTATAAAAACGAGTCTTGCATCGTATTTGCATCACAAAGTCAAGTTTCCGCACCACTTCAATATGCACACCACAACTTGTAGCACTGAGGTGACCATTCATGCCAAGTTCTAGAACTAGTGATGTAATTGACTCTAAATAAAACTGAAACTTGAGTTTGGTTCAGATTTGTTTTACATGTTCTCTTTGCACATGAAATGGTCCAGATTCATTTGAAGTGATTCAAATTAGAAAAGAGAAAAGTTCACAGAATTAAGCGTAATCTGTTAGATATATAGCATTCTTGGTGCATCAATATCATGCAGCCCATCAAACATACATGTCAGCTCCTCTTTGCATCAGCTCAACTAATTAAGACATGCTCATCTAGAGCCACCCAGGCAATCAAACACGCCCCATATGTAAGCCGTAGCAGCTGGAGTACCCTACCCCACACGCAAAGCAGTCGCATGTCCTTTCTCAAAGTTTTGGCTGGTTTTCATGAGCATCGAGACCTTTTCTCTTCCCTTAATTTGCAAGGCGACATACACCATCTCTCTTCGAGGGAGTCGTTGAACGAGTGAATTGTAAGCATATATAGTTAATGAGGAGGTGGCTAAGCCAGCTACAGTCGGCCAGCCGCTGCCGCCGAAAGCTACAGCGCATCATGCGTGCATGCATGCACATGCATGCACGAGCACAGCGCTCGGCTAGCTCTTTTTCCCTTCTGATGCGTGAGTGGTAACCTAATTATCGATGGATAACGATGGGATGCCCGCGTGCTGCAAAGGTGCATGCATGGCCTGACCTTTAGCAATTAATTTCGACCTGTACGTAAGACCCAACCTATCTTGCTAGTAGGAGTAGGTGACAGAGCCTGTGGAATTGAAAGTAGCCAACTGCGAGCTCGACCGGCTGCTTAGAGCATGGTTAATAGTATAGACAACTGCTGGATATAAGAGCAACTCTAGCAGACCTCGTATCCCGCATCGACCCGTAAAATAATCGTTAAAATACGGGTCGGGGCGGAAGAACCAGTACGATCAGACCGCGCATCCCGCCTCGGCCCGCAAATTTTTTTAGGGGGCGCGGTAAAATCCCGACCCCAATTCGAGAAAACGCGGGTTTTCCCCTCGTGGCTATGGTGCCCTGCTTATAAGCGGAAGCGGTTGGTGGGGGGACATTTCATCCCGCGCTTTCTCCCACCAACCACCTTTCCTCTCCCCCCTCGCGCCGTCGCCGGCCGTCGCCCAAGATTCCGGCGACAGCAGCCGGCAGGAGCACGCCGGAAGGCCGCCACACGCACGAGGCCTCCCCTACCTTCCCCCTGCGTCGGCAGGCCGCCGGATTTGCAGATCTGCGGCACTTCATCGCGGGTCGCCGAATTTGGCTTTTTCCGGTCGCCGGTTGCTGCCCCCACGCGATCGAGTGGTCGGGGAGCCTCTCCCGCAGCCCAGGCAAGGGCGCATCGCCGCATGCAGACACGGGTTCGTTCGCCCGCCGCCGTCGAAGGTTTGTGGACATGGACTCGTCCGGCCGTCCACCGGGCTCGACGCTCGCGCAGCGTATTTGTGGCATGCCGATGCCGCTCATAAAGTGCGACGACTGCCGGCGCCAAGTGCTGTGGCTCACTTCGGGCACGCGGACGCACCCCGGATGGGTTCTACAAATGCGAAAACGACGGGGTACGTGCACTTGCGGTAGCTCGTTCCATAGCTCATTCTTTAGTTCAATTGTGGTAGCTCACTTCGAGCTTGCTCATTCTTTTGTGTAGGACGATGGATGCTCATTTTGGTTTTGAGAAGGCCAATACATTGATTTGTTGATAAAAAAAACTTAATAGATGTTAGTGCACTCCTTAGTACAATCGAAGCCAATGATGCGGTTGCATGTGCAACTAGAGGGGAAGCAACGTCTACTTCTTTGGAACCAAAGATGAAGAATGAAGAAAGCAAGATCAAGAATCCGCAGATCAACAATGAGTGCATGGAGAAGATATTGCTTCAACTAGTGGGAGCAATTATGGAAGTTGGAAATCTTGTGAAATGCATACTTGTGGTTCTTGTTTTCTTTGGTTTTGCTATTCTAGCCAAGATTTGGTGATATCTTTTGTATCTATAATGTTGTTGCAAAAGTAAAGAAAAGCATTGTGCTAGATCAATTTAAGTTGCAAATATAAGTTTTACGGACCGGGAGGAGCTGCGTGAGATCAGAACCCGCAGAAGCCGACCCGTAAAAAAACTATATTCTGTGAATATGCTTTTTTACGGATCCATTATGCGGGGTCTGCATCCGTGCCAGCCTGCGCTGGCCCGCAAAAGCGGTTTTGCGCGAACTGCAAACGCGTTTTACGGACCGGACGGATGCGGGGTATGCTAGAGTTGCTCTAAGCAGTCTTAGAGCAAGTACAATAAGGTATAGTCAGCAGGTTGTAAGGATTAAAATACTATATTTTTGCTGAGTTGGATGAGAAAGGAGAGAAGAGAGAAGGGAAGCGGACTCTTCGTGAAGAGCTAGCTCTATCACGTACTCCTAGGTGCTTTGTGAGAATGAAAGGTGTGCCATATATGATAAAAATAATACTCTTTTATAGTTAACTATTGTACAAGCTAGCTATAAGATGGTTATAGCCAGCAGTTGGCTATACTATTAACCATGCTCTTATAACCCATCTTATAGCTAGCTTGTACAATAATTAGCTATAAAAGAGTACTACTTTTATCATATGGCTTATCTTTCATTCTCACAAAGCACCTAGGAGCACGTGCTAGAGCTGACTCTTCCCGAAGAGCCGGCTTCCCTTCTCTCTTCTCTTGTCTCTCATCCAACTCAGCAAAAATATAGTATTTTCATCCTTATACCCTGCTGACTGTACCTTATTGTACTTGCTCTTAAGAGCATCTCCAACACCTCCCCAACGCGCTAAAAATGAGTTTACGACGCGTCCTTCGTCTGTTTTGGCGCGACGACCAGCGCTGGTTCCAGCGACCGCTGTAAAATGCAGCGCGCGCGTAGCTCCAGCAGGTGTGCTAAAATGCAGCGCGCGCTATCGTTCAAACAACATATGCGCTCAAAACATAAGTAAAAAAATTCAAATACAAATAAAATAAATCAATAAAAATAGTTTAATTTCGTTAACTCAAACAAATAGTTTATTACAACTCAAACAAATAGTTTATCTTGTAATACAACAAATAGTTCAACAATACAACATCAAATGCACAAATCATGATGCTCTTTGTCGGCCATTCCATTCTCATCATTTTTTATGAGATCCTTCTGAAGATCAACATGCGTTTCGGGACGCCAAGTGACATGATAAGAGGCAACAAAACGGGCCACCCTTTCAGCCCTCCGCGCTCACTCGCACGGGATGTCCCAAGAACTCATACTGAGAGTAGTCTAAATCTTGGTCACGCTCATTCTCGATGATCATGTTGTGCATGATCACACAAGCATACATGATGTACCAAAGCATCTTTTGATCCCAAAATCTAGCCGGTCCTCTTACAATAGCAAATTGGGCTTGCAAAATCCCAAAAGCTCTCTCCACATCTTTTCTAGCCGCCGCCTGAGCATTATGGAAACCAAGATTTTTCTTATTTTCCGGTTTTTTCAACGACTTTACAAATGTTTGCCACTTTGGCTAGATTTCGTCCGCAAGATAGTAGCCATAGTTGTATGTACGACCATTTGCTATAAACTGCATCGGTGTCAGTTTCCCATTTGCAATCTTATTCATCAGTGGTGTCTGATTGACAACGTTGATGTCATTCAAAGATCCAGGCATTCCAAAAAAGGCATGCCAAATCCAAGTCTCTTGATCGGCCACCACTTCAAGGATTATAGTGGAACCCATTTTTTGGCCGTGGAATTGCCCATGCCATGCCTTAGGACAATTCTTCCAACTCCAATGCATGCAATCTATTGAGCCAAGCATACGTGGGAAGCCACGAGCTTTGTTCATTTTCAATAGCCTTGCGATGTCTTCAACATTGGGAGATATCAAATACTCCTGGTCAAACACTTGCACAATTCCGACTTCGAAACGCTTGACACACATGATGGCTTGACTCTCATCCATGGCCAAGTGATCATCAACTAGATCAGCGGGGATACCGTATGCCAACATACGCAAAGCGGGTGTCACCTTCTGAAAGGTGCTATGCCCGAGCTCTCTGGAGGCATTCCTTATTTGCTGAAAAAAATCGGTCATGGCTTGCTAGTTTCTCTGCAATGCGCCTGAACAATTCGGTGCCCATCCTAAACCGACGCCGGAAGTACGACTCGGGATACACGGGATTATCCGCAAAATAGTGCCTAATCAATCTATTGTGGGCATCGATCCTATCCCTCCAAATTTTCTATCGACCCATAACCGATCACTGTGCTTTGATTTTTTATTGATGTGCATAGCTAGGATCATTGCAAGATCCTCCTCCTCTTCCATATCAAATTCTTCTTCGTAGAATTATATGAGGAACTGATCTACAATGTTTAATTTAAACTAAGCTATAAAAACTACAAACAACATGCATCAAATTCATGTAAAAAATGTGTAGTTGAATCAAATACATACCTTGCGGACGTTTTATCGAACACCTTGCGGGCGTCGAGTGACAGTGGACGGCCAGGCGCTCTTGCCGGATGACTGCCGCGCGCGAGGGGCGACGGTGACTCTGGAGGAAGCAGCAACGGCGCAAGGATAGGACGGGGAAACGCCGGAACGATCGCCGGAAGAAATGGGATGGCGCGGGCGATGACGGCGCCGCGACTCGATGGGGTATGTGGAGTTGCGAGCGAGAGCTCGAGTATGCAGCGTGCGGGAGCAGACGCAGCAAATAAACGACGCGTAATAATGTTTTCGTCCGCGTGCTGACCTGATTTTGCCGCGCGCGCGCGTGGTTTTTAAGCCTGTGCGAGAGCGTGAGGAGCGGAAGCGCGCAAAAAACATATTTTTCAGCGGGAGCAGGCATAACTCTGTCTTTGCTCGCTCCTAACTCTGTCTTTGCTGCACAATTGCTTGGTTTTAGAACTGGCAGAGCCATCGTAGCTAGGGAGTATTGTCAAGCAGCCATTGCTGCATTTGGTAGAATATTTTAAGAGGTGCTACGTCGACTAGTTCGATGCAAAGTTTAGGATCATTCCTGTGACAGAGCAGAGTGGAAATTAACATGCCAAAGTGTAAGAACTGCTCCAACTCAAAAAAGAAAAGTATAAGAATCGAAGTACGCGTGTACCAAACGACTTGACGAGTCTAGGAAGACCCGGTCCAGGCATGCATGCACCACGGGCCATTTCTTCTTTGGACCAGGCACTCAATACGCACGCTTCTCGAACTCCTCGTCCGACTCCCACGTGTAATTAAGTGAAGGTGCGGGTTTTTTATTTGTCGGTATGTATAATTATTTTTATATGTTAGATCATTTGAGGTGGGGTCGCGTGCTACGGCCAGACTTACCTAGCGCGTCCGTGAGTCCTCATATTCTGTTTACATTTGTCCGCAGTATGAGGATTCACGAACAATTCGGATGTACAGGGATGATACAAAGGATTCAATCGGATCACTTTTTTTTGTCTGGTCACTGATCAGACGCATCACGGACGTATGAGATGTCGTTTGAGCCTTTAAGGGCGTCAGGTTGTAGATGCTGTGTCATCCATATTGTCTTGTTTTTTCCTAGCATCCATGTTGTCTTGTTGGTTCTCTACTTAATTTTCACAATTGCTTATCTCCTCTAATGAAAAAACGCGGAGCGCTTTTGTCGTCCGTCGTGGCGTTTTTGCAAAAAAGCTCCTGAAGTTTTGTGTATTCAACCCGCACTCCCCTTTTAAGTGAAAAAACGTTTTGTTTTAGAAATTTGCGTTAGAAACCCTGCATTTTTTTGAATTCACCCGCGGTCGTCCTCCTCTGCCCAAACTGGTGCTGCTCGATGCCCGCGAAGCAACAGTGAGGCCGACGGGATCCATGCCAGGGAATTTCGTCTCCATCCATGGAGCACGGCAGCTACTAGCCCTACCTCACCTCCCTGCCGGGGCCCCATCCCCGCCGTTCCCGGCCAGCACGTCCCCAGCGCCGCCCTCCTTCCTGGCTTCCCTCGCCTGCCTCTGAATCGCCCAGGCCGCGAAGCAGCAGCGAGGCCGACGGGACCGATGCAAGGGGATTTCGTCTCCATCCATGGAGCACGGCAGCTGCTCACCCTACCTCGCCTCCCTCCCGGTGCCCCATCCCTGCCGTTCCCGGCCAGCAGGTCCCCAGCGCCGCCCTCCTTCCTGGCTTCCCTCGCCCGCCTCTGAATTGTTGGAATTATGTCCTAGAAGCAATGATAAATAAGTTATTATTATAATTCCTGTATCAAGATAATCGTTTATTATCTATGCTATAATTGTATTGAATGAAAACTTAGATACATGTGTGGATAAATAGACAAAACACTGTCCCTAGCAAGCCTCTAGTTGGCTAGCGAGTTGATCAAGGATAGTCAGGGTCTTCTGACTATGTACAAGGTGTTGTTGCTTGATAACTGGATCACATCATTGGGAGAATCATGTGATGGACTAGACCCAAACTAATAGACGTAGCATGTTGATCGTGTCATTTTGTTGCTACTGTTTTCTGCGTGTCAAGTATTTATTCCTATGACCATGAGATCATATAACTCACTGACACCGGAGGAATGCTTTTTGTGTATCAAACGTCGCAACGTAACCGAGTGACTATAAAGATGCTCTACAGGTATCTCCGAAGGTGTTCGTTGAGTTAGTATGGATCAAGAGTGGGATTTGTCACTCCGTGTGACGGACAGGTATCTCGGGGCCCACTCGGTAATACAACATCACACACAAGCCTTGCAAGCAATGTGACTTAGTGTAAGTTGCGGGATCTTGTATTACGGAACGAGTAAAGAGACTTGCCGGTAAACGAGATTGAAATAGGTATGCGGATATTGACGATCGAATCTCGGGCAAGTAACATACCGAAGGACAAAGGGAATGACATACGAGATTATATGAATCCTTGGCACTGAGGTTCAAACGATAAGATCTTCGTAGAATATGTAGGATCCAATATGGGCATCCAGGTCCCGCTATTGGATATTGACCGAGGAGTCCCTCGGGTCATGTCTACAAAGTTCTCGAACCCGCAGGGTCTGCAAACTTAAGGTTTGACGTTGTTTTATGCGTATTTGAGTTATATGGTTGGTTACCGAATGTTGTTCGGAGTCCCGGATGAGATCACGGACGTAACGAGGGTTTCCGGAATGGTTCGAAGACGAAGATTGATATATAGGATGACATCATTTGATTACCGGAAGGTTTTCGGAATTACCGGTAATGTACCGGGAATGACGAATGGGTTCCGGATGTTCATTGGGGAGGGGGGCAGCCCACCCCGGGGAAGCCCATAGGCCTTAGGGGTGCCGCACCAGCCCTTAGTGGGCTGGTGGGCAAGCCCAAAGAGGCCCCTGCGCAGGAGATAAGAAAATCAAAGAGAAAAGAAAAAAAAGGAAAGTGGGAAGGAAGGGAAGGACTCCACCTTCCAATCCTAGTTGGACTAGGATTGGAGGAGGACTCCTCCTCCCCCCCTTCGACAGAACCCCTTGGGGCTCCTTGAGCCCCAAGGCAAGGCTCCTCCCCTCCCCCCTATATATACAAAGGTTTTAGGGCTGATTTGAGACAACTTTTCCACGGCAGCCTGACCACATACCTCCACGGTTTTTCCTCTAGATCGCGTTTGTGCGGAGCTCGGGCGGGGCCATGCTGAGATTAGATGACCACCAACCTCCGGAGCACCGTCACGCTGCCGGAGAACTGATCCACCTCTCCGTCTCTCTTGTTGGATCAAGAAGGTCGAGATCATCGTCGAGCTGTACGTGTGCTGAACGCGAAGGTGTCGTCCGTTCGACACTAGATCGGAGCGGATCGTGGGACGGATCGCGGGACGGTTCGTGGGACGGTTCACGGAGCGGATCGAGGGACGTGAGGACGTTCCACTACATCAACCGCATTTAGTAACGCTTCTGCTGTGCGATCTACAAGGGTACGTAGATCTGAAATCCCCCTTGTAGATGGACATCACCATGATAGGTCTTCGTGCGCGTAGGATTTTTTTTGTTTCCCATGCGACGTTCCCCAACAATGGTATCAGAGTTAGGTTCATGCGTAGATGTCATCTCGAGTAGAACACAAAAGTTTTTGTGGGCGGTGATGTGCGATTTGCTGCCCTCCTTAGTCTTTTCTTGATTCCGCGGTATTGTTGGATCGAAGCGGCTCGGACCGACATTACTCGTACGCTTACGAGAGACTAGTTTCATCACTACGAGCAACTCCGTTGCTCAAAGATGACTGGCGAGTGTCGGTTTCTCCAACTTTAGTTGAATTGGATTTGACCGAGGAGGTCCTTGGATGAGGTTAAATAGCAATTCATATATCTCCGTTGTGGTGTTTGCGTAAGTAAGATGCAATCCTACTAGATATCCATGGTCACCATGTAAAACATGCAACAACAATTAGAGGACGTCTAACTTGTTTTTGCAGGGTATGCTTGTGATGTGATATGGCCAACGATGTGATGTGATATATTGGATGTATGAGATGATCATGTTGTAATAGTTAATATCGACTTGCACGTCGATGGTACGGCAACCGACAGGAGCCATAGGGTTGTCTTTAAACTAACGTTTGTGCTTGCAGATGCGTTTACTATATTGCTAGTATGTATCTTTAGTAGTAATAGCATGAGTAGCACGACAAACCCAATGGCAACAGGTTGATGGAGATCATGGTGTGGCGCCGGTGACAAAGAATACCGTGCTGGTGCTTTGGTGATGGAGATCAAGAAGAACGTGATGATGGCCATATCATGTCACTTATGAATTGCATGTGATGTTAATCCTTTTATGCACCTTATTTTTCTTAGAACGACGGTAGCATTATGAGGTGATCTCTCACCAAAATTTCAAGACGAAATTGTGTTCTCCCCGACTGTGCACCGTTGCTACAGTTCGTCGTTTCGAGACACCACGTGATGATCGGGTGTGATAGACTCAACGTTCACATACAACGGGTGCAAAACAGTTGCAGATGCGGAACACTCGGTTTAAGGTTGACGAGCCTAGCATGTGCAGATATGGCCTCGGAACACATGAGACCGAAAGGTCGATCATGAATCATATAGTTGATATGATTAGCATAGGGATGCTTACCATTGAAACTATCCTCAACTCACATGATGTTCGGACTTGAGCTAGTGGAATTGGATCATGAACCACTCAAATGACTAGAGAGATGTACTTTTTGAGTGGGAGTTTAGCAAGTAATTTGATTAAGTTAAACTCTAATTATCTTGAACATAGTCTAAGTCCACTTTGAATAGATTTGTGTTGTAGATCATGGCTCACGCGACAGTCACCCTGAATTTTAATACGTTCCTAGAGAAAGCTAAGTTGAAAGATGATGGAAGCAAATTTCTAGACTGGGCTCGTAATCTTAAGTTGCTCCTGCAAGCTGGGAATAAGGATTATGTCCTTAATGCTGTGCTAGGAGATGAACCACCCGCTACGGCTGACCAAGATGTTAAGAACGCTTGGTTAACACGTAAGGAGGACTACTCAGTAGTTCAATGTGCAGTCTTGTATGGCTTAGATCCGGAACTTCAACGTCGCTTTGAGCGTCATGGAGCATATGAGATGTTCCAGGAGTTGAAGTTTATCTTTCAGAAGAACGCCCGGATCGAGAGGTATGAGACCTCCGATAAATTCTATGCTTGCAATATGGAGGAGAATTCGTCTGTCAGTGAACATGTGCTCAAAATGTGTCGGTACTCAATTCATCTAGATGAGCTGGGGATTGAACTCCCGGAAGAAGCTATCACTGACAGAATTCTTCAATCACTGCCGCCAAGCTATAGGGGCTTTGTGTTGAACTAGAACATGCAATGGATGAACAAATCACCCGGCGAGTTGTTCGTGATGCTGAAAGTCACAGAGTCAGAACTCCGTAAAGAGCATCAAGTGTTGATGGTGAATAAGACCACTAGTTTCAAGAGAAATGACAAAGGAAAGAAGGGTAATTCAAAGAAGAGCGGCAAGCCTGTTGCCAATCCGACGAAGAAACCCAAAGCTGGACCTAAGCCTGAAACGGAGTGCTATTATTGCAAGGGTATGGGTCACTTGAAGCGCAACTGCCCCAAGTATCTGGCTGATAAGAAGGCGGCCAAAGAAAAATCAGGTATATTTGATATACATGTTATTGATGTGTACTTAACCAGCTCTCGTAGTAGTGCTTGGGTATTCGATACCGGTTCTGTTGCTCATATTTGCAACTCGAAACAGGAACTGCGGAATAAGCGAAGGCTGGCCAAGGA
Source organism: Hordeum vulgare subsp. vulgare (assembly GCF_904849725.1). Classification (NCBI taxonomy): domain Eukaryota; kingdom Viridiplantae; phylum Streptophyta; class Magnoliopsida; order Poales; family Poaceae; genus Hordeum; species Hordeum vulgare. Next base: position 51,931,000 of record NC_058520.1, on the reverse strand, counting down.
TGAAGTGACGATGCGCGTGGGAAATGGTTCCAAGGTTGATGCAATCGCCGTCGGCACAGTTTCACTTCAGTTACCATCAGGATTAGTTATGAACTTAAATAATTGTTATTTAGTGCCTACGTTAAGCATGAACATTATATCTGGATCTTGTTTATTGCGAGACGGTTACTCGTTTAAGTCATAGAATAATGGTTGTTCTATTTCTATGAGTAATATCTTTTATGGTCATGCACCCAATGTGAGAGGATTGTTCATATTGAATATTGATAGTGATAATACACATATACATAACATTGAGACCAAAAGAGTTAGAGTTAACAATGATAGCGCCATGGTTTTGTGGCACTGCCGCTTAGGTCATATTGGTGTAAAGCACATGAAGAAACTCCATACCGATGGACTTTTGGAGTCACTTGACTTTGATTCACTTGACACGTGCGAACCATGACTCATGGGCAAGATGACTAACACTCCGTTCTCCTGAACAATGGAGCGTGCAAGTGACTTGTTGGAAATCATACATACCGATGTATGTGGTCCGATGAGTGTGGAGGCACGCGTCGGATATCGTTATTTTCTCACCTTCACTGACGATTTGAGTAGATGTGGTTATGTCTACTTGATGAAGCACAAGTCTGAAACATTTGAAAAGTTCAAACAATTTCAGAGTGAAGTTGAAAATCATTGTAACAAGAAGATCAAGTTCCTACGGTCTGATCGTGGGGGTGAATATCTGAGTTTCGAGTTTGGTGCTCACTTAAGACAATGTGGAATTGTTTCATAGTTGACACCGCCTGGAACACCATAGCATAATGGTGTGTCCGAACATCGTAATCGTACTTTATTAGAGATGGTGCGATCTATGATGTCTCTTACCAATTTGCCGTTGTCATTTTGGGGTTATGCATTAGAAACAACTGCATTCACTTTAAATAGGGCACCATCAAAATCCGTTGAGACGACACCATACGAACTGTGGTATGGCAAAAGACCAAAGTTGTCGTTTCTTAAAGTTTGGGGATGTGATGCTTATGTCAAAAAGCTTCAGCCTAAAAAGCTGGAACCCAAAGCGGAAAAGTGCATCTTCATAGGTTATCCAAAAGATACAGTTGGGTTTACCTTCTATCTCAAATCCGAGGGCAAAGTGTTTGTTGCTAAGAACGGAGCTTTTCTCGAGAAGGAGTTTCTCTCGAGAGAATTGAGTGGGAGGAAGATAGAACTTGATGAGGTTGTCGAACCTCTCATCCCTCTGGATGGTGGCGCAGGGCAAGGGGAAACCCCTGTCGTTGCGACACCGGTTGAGGAGGAAGTTAATGATGATGATCATGAAACTCCGAATCAAGTTCCTATCGAACCTCGCAGGTCGACTAGACCGCGTAATCCCGTCTTATCAATTATGTTGTTAGACAACAATGAGCCTGAGAATTATGAAGAAGCAATGGTGGGCCCGGATTCCAACAAATGGCTGGAGGCCATGAAGTCCGAGATAGGATCTATGTATGAAAACAAAGTATGGACATTGGAAGTACTACCTGAAGGCCGCAACGCTATTCAGAACAAATGGATCTTTAATAAGAAGACGGACGCTGACGGTAATGTGACCGTTTATAAAGCTCGACTTGTGGCAAAGGGTTTTTCGCAAGTTCAAGGAGTTGACTACGATGAGACATTCTCACCCGTAGCGATGCTTAAGTCCATCAGAATCATGTTTGCAATAGCTGCATTTTTCAATTATGAAATATGGCAGATGGACGTCAAAACGGCGTTCCTTAACAGTTTCCTTAAGGAAGAGTTGTATATGATGCAACCCGAAGGTTTTGTCGATCCTAAAAAGCTAACCAAGTGTGCAAGCTCCAGCGATCCATTTATGGACTGGTGCAAGCATCTCGGAGTTGGAATAAACGCTTTGATGAGGTGATCAAAGCATTTGGGTTTATACAAGTGGTTGGAGAATCTTGTATTTACAAGAAAGTGAGTGGGAGCTCTGTGGCGTTTCTAATATTATATGTGGATGGCATATTGTTGATTGGAAACAACGTGGAGTTTTTGGAGAGCATAAAGGATTACTTGAATAAAAGTTTCTCTATGAAAGACCTAGGAGAAGCTGCTTACATTCTAGGCATTAAGATCTATAGGGATAGATCGAAACGCCTGATAGGGCTTTCACAAAGTACATACCTTGATAAAGTTTTGAAGAAGTTCAAAATAGAACAGTCCAAGAAGGGGTTCTTGCCAGTTTTACAAGGTACGAGATTGAGTAAGACTCAGTGCCCAACAACTGATAAAGATAGAGAGCATATGAGCACTGTCCCCTATGCTTCAGCCATAGGTTCTATCATGTATGCAATGCTGTGCACTAGACCGGACGTTAGCCTGGCCATAAGTATGGCATGCAGGTTCCAGAGTAATCGAGTAGTGGATCACTGGACGGCGGTCAAGAATATTCCGAAGTACCTGAAAAGGACTAAGGAGATGTTTCTCGTGTATGGAGGTGACGAAGAGCTCGCCGTAAAGGGTTATGTCGATGCAAGCTTTGACACAGATCCGGACGACTCTAAGTCGCAGACCGGATACATATTTATTCTTAATGGGGGTGCGGTAAGCTGGTGCAGTTCCAAGCAAAGCGTCGTAGCTGATTCTACATGTGAAGCGAAGTACATGGCTTCCTCGGAGGCGGCTAAGGAGGGTGTCTGGATGAAGCAGTTCATGACGGATCTTGGAGTGGTGCCAAGCGCAATGAATCCAATAACCTTGTTTTGTGACAACACGGGTTCCATCGCCTTAGCAAAGGAACCACGGTTTCACAAGAAGACCAGACACATCAAACGACGCTTCAACCTCATCCGCGACTACGTCGAAGGGGAGGACGTAAATATATGCAAAGTGCACACGGATCTGAATGTAGCAGACCCGCTGACTAAACCTCCTCCACGGGCAAAGCATGATCAGCACCAGAACTGTATGGGTGTTAGATTTATTACAATGTAATTCGCATGGTGATGTGAGGGCTAGATTATTGACTCTAGTGCAAGTGGGAGACTGTTGGAGTTATGCCCTAGAGGCAATGATAAATAAGTTATTATTATAATTCCTGTATCAAGATAGTTGTTTATTATCCATGCTACAATTGTATTGAATGAAGACTTAGATACATGTGTGGATAAATAGACAAAACACTATCCCTAGCAAGCCTCTAGTTGGCTAGTGAGTTGATCAAGGATAGTCACGGTCTTCTGACTATGTACAAGGTGTTGTTGCTTGATAACTGGATCACGTCATTGGGAGAATCACGTGATGGACTATACCCACACTAATAGACGTAGCATGTTGATCGTGTCATTTTGTTGTGATTGTTTTCTGCGTGTCAAGTATTTATTCCTATGACCATGAGATCGTATAACTCACTGACATATAACTCACTGACACCGGAGGAATGCTTTGTATGTATCAAACGTCGCAACGTAACTGGGTGACTATAAAGATGCTCTACAGGTATCTCCGAAGGTGTTCGTTGAGTTAGTATGGATCAAGACTGGGATTTGTCACTCCGTGTGACGGAGAGGTATCTCGGGGCCCACTCGGTAATACAACATCACACACAAGCCTTGCAAGCAATGTGACTTAGTGTAAGTTGCGGGATCTTGTATTACGGAACGAGTAAAGAGACTTGCCGGTAAACGAGATTGAAATATGTATGCAGATACTGACAATCGAATCTTGGGCAAGTAACATACCGAAGGACAAAGGGAATGACATACGGGATTATTTGAATCCTTGGCACTAAGGTTGAAACGATAAGATCTTCGTAGAATATGTAGGATCCAATATGGGCATCCAGGTCCCGCTATTGGATATTGACCGAGGAGTCCCTCGGGTCATGTCTACATAGTTCTCGAACCCGCAGGGTCTGCACACTTAAGGTTCGACGTTGTTTTATGCGTATTTGAGTTATATGGTTGGTTACCGAATGTTGTTTGGAGTCCCGGATGAGATCAGGGACGTCACGGGGGTTTCCGGAATGGTCCGAAGATGAAGATTGATATATAGGATGACCTCATTTGATTACCGGAAGTTTTTCGGAATTACCGGGAATGTACCGGGAATGACGAATGGGTTCCGGATGTTCACCGGGGGGGGGGGGGGGGAGGCAGCCCACCCCGGGGAAGCCCATATGCCTTAGGGGTGCCGCACCAGCCCTTAGTGGGCTGGTGGGCAAGCCCAAAGAGGCCCCTACGCAGGAGATAAGAAAATCAAAGAGAAAAAAGGGGAAGTGGGAAGGAAGGGAAGGACTCCACCTTCCAATCCTAGTTGGACTAGGATTGGAGGAGGACTCCTCCTCCCCCCTTCGGCCGAACCCCTTGGGGTTCCTTGAGCCCCAAGGCAAGGCCCCTCCCCTCCCCCCTATATATACAGATGTTTTAGGGCTGATTTGAGACAACTTTTCCACGGCAGCCCGACCACATACCTCCACGGTTTTTCCTCTAGATCGCGTTTCTGCGGAGCTCGGGCGGAGCCCTGCTGAGATTGGATCACCACCGACTTCCGGAGTGCCGTCACCCTGCCAGAGAACTCATCTACCTCTCTGTTTCTCTTGCTGGATCAAGAAGGCCAAGATCATCGTCGAGCTGTACGTGTGCTGAACACGGAGGTGCCGTCCATTCGGCACTAGATCGGAGCGGATCGTGGAAGGATCGCGGGACGGTTCGTGGGGCGGATCGACGGACGTGAGGACGTTCCACTACATCAACCACGTTTATTAACGCTTCTGCTATGCGATCTACAAGGGTACGTAGATCTGAAATCCCCCTCGTAGATGGACATCACCATGATAGGTCTTCGTGCGCGTAGGAAATTTTTTGTTTCCCATGCGACGTTCCGCAAGATGAATCGCCCAGGCCGCGAAGCAACAGCGAGGCCGACGGGATCGATGCGAGGGGATTCCGTCTCCATCCATGGAGCACGGCAGCTGCTCGCCATACCTCGCCTCCCTCCCCGGGGCCCATCCTCATCGTTCCCGGCCAGCAGGTCCCCAGCGCCGCCCTCCTTCCTGGCTTCCCTCGCCCGCCTCTGAATCGCCCAGGCCGGTGGTCTCTGACCCGATGTGAGCTCCTTCGCAACCACCAAAACTTTCTTCTTTCCTGCAACCATTTTGGCAGGGCTTGCCGGTGGGTGGATCTCATGCCTCGGTGTCCATCGCAGCTTCAAGTGATGCGGGCCTCGTGGAGAAGAAGACGCGAGGGGGAAGGGGTCCGGAGGCGAGTATGACATGCAGGAGCTTGGGCTTCCATGGCTGACCCTGTAGGTTCCTGTTGAGTGAGCAGAGAGGGATGAGGGAAGAGCGATAGGAAAAAAATGAAGAGGGAAAGGAGAGATGAAGGGAGCAGCGCCGCGCGGGCATGCTGGCTAGCACGATGGACGAGCTCCTCCCCTTTTGGCTTGCGGCAGACGGGCGAAGCAGAGGAGATGGCTTCCGGCGATTCGACGCCATGACCGTACCCAGCAAGGTACCTCCAATACCCACCCTCTCCCATGCCACACATGCTATTTTACTCGGAGAGGTCACTGCTGCGCAAAGGCCAGTTGACAGAAATAACCGGCTAGTCATCTTCGGGTAAAACGCAGGTGGAAACATGATTGATCTTTCTCAAGTTCAAGATGGCTAATATGGTTACATGTGATGAACACTGTGCCATCGAAAAACTGCACGGTTGCTTATAATGCATAAGCTGTTATTTACTCCATGTGCACATCAACTGCAGGTCTGTCTGTATTCTGCTGCACATGTTGCAGGCAGGCATATGGGTGTTCGCGTATTCAGAAAAATGTTTATAATTTTGAAAACAATGTTCGTGAAAACAATAAAAGTCCATGATTTTGAAAAAAAAGTTTATGTATTTTTATTTGAGTGCAATTGAAAAAATGTTTGCTAATTCAAAAAATGTTCATGCATTTCAAAAAATGTCCTAAAATTTTAAAGACATAATATGATCAGCATCATTGAAGATTATAATTGTTTTTCCTCATTGCAACGCACGGGCCCTTTTGCTGGTAGCGTTACAAAATACATAAAGTAACAAGTACGACATATACTATTTTGTCGTATGTCAATCATGCCAAAGTACACTAACTACACATGGACAAATTAAACCGACGAGGAGGGCACACACAACAGCAGATCACGAGCGCCAGGGCAAAACATTCCAACGGGGAGTAGGTGATAGCACATTACCACCACCAAACGTTCGCGGCGGCGCCGGCGCCCAGCCATCAACGTTGCTTCGTTTTTTTAAAGCTTATGTATTTCATCGTGCTTGTTATTTATTTATTTATTTATTTATTCAAAAATGGGTCTATCCCACATGTTTGTATATCACGATCCACATAACGGAAATTCACAGCACCTGCCCCGCCGAGCTCATGTGCACGATTGCTTTGCGATCCGTAAAGTTGTTGAATTTCGCACGAGGGCACACCCAGTTTCACGATTCAGTTTTCAAGGCAATTTTGTCATTCGTTTGTATCAAGTTTCAACAACTGAAATTTGATGAAGTTTTAAAATCCTGTCAAAATGAATTCCATAGTGATTTCATTTCAAAGCCTCGCCATAAAGAACACAAATATGAAAACATAACATAATCTAGAGTTTTTTGCTGGTGAATTTGAATTTTTTGTTCAAAAGTTATAAAAATAGAACTGAAGGCCAAAATGACAATATGCGACAAATTCTCTTCTATGCACATATCCATTGCTGAAGAGGAAGTTGTTGAGACTTTGTTCTTGGAATCGATTGATTGCTCAGCAATGCTCGAGGATGGTGTGGTTCCGTGAGGTGATGCTAACACTAGGTTTTTCACCAGCATGGCAGTCGTGAGTGCAGAAAGAACATCATCTTAATACTACATTCTAACAACAACATTATTACTTCCTTCGTTCCTAAATATAAGTCTTTGTAAAGATACCATTAGGATACTACATATGGATATATATAGACATATTTTAAAGTGTGGGTTCACTCATTTTGTTTCGTATGTAGTTTCCTAATGAAATCCTTAAAAAGACCTATATTAGGAACAAAGGGAGTACATGACAAGTTGGCGAAAGTGATGGACCTATGAAGGACATCTTAACAATGACATTGATAGAAGAAGTTAATTAAGAGTACATGGAATGGTACGACACATGACACGAACGCAGGAGGCGCGAGCATGCTGCCCGGAGCAGAGAAACATGAGATGCTCAACCCAAAAAGAGAAAACCGCGGTAAAACTCGACGCCCTAGTACGCAGCACAATCGAAACCAACAAGACTACCAGCATCTTTGAATCCACCAGCGAGGATGCCACAAGCGAACAAGATGACACCTTCATGAAGGAGAACGACACCGAGGCGCCGTCGTCGTTTGATCCGACAAGTAGGACCTAGGGTTTCCCCTGACACTCGAAGAGGAGCACAAATAGTAGCCATGACAGCGCCTCCAGGAAGGGAACGACACCCGCAGGTTTCGCCGCTTCCAACACCAAAAGGTCGAGCTTTCGCTCTGGCTGAGTCTCAGCAATCCCAAGCCGTCGGAGAAAAACTCGAAGATTAGGAAGTTTGGCCGTAGGCCGGAACCACCACCACAGGAAAGAGAGCTACTGGAAGAACGAGATGCAGAACAGGCGGAAGGGCAGATCGGGCAAAAAGTATGGTGAACCAATGGCGCAGGCATGAAGGAAGGTGGGCCGAGGGGGGGGGGGCGATGATGGTCGAAGTCGCGGAAGGGCCTGGATCCAGAGAGGGGCGCATATACGGGTTGTCGGGGCCGGAGCCGTAGGGACACCCGAGGAGCCGAAGGAGATGGAAGGCGGGCCCAGCTCCAGGAGCACGCCGGAGTCGAAGCCGCGCCGGGGTGGAAAGCGGCCAACGAACGACATATATGTATATTAAAGCGGCTAAGCAGAAGCCCCTCTCATGTGTTTGCCCTTTGAGCTAAGTTGCTCCATGCATTGACACGTATTGGAATGATTTTTTTTCTATTTTTTACTTTATCTGCTAATTATCATCAGAGGCTATCAAATATAGACGTGGAGCTTGCTATCCACACCAATTCACCTCATTCGTTCTTTTTTTACGCGAATACACAAAGTTTGTGTATCATTTCATTGATAGAAGAAGTTAATTAAGAGTACATGGAATGTTATGACACATGACACGAATGCATGAGGCGTGAGCATCCTGCCCAGAGCAGAGAAACATGAGATGCTCAGCCCAAAAAGAGAAAACCGCGGTAAAACTCGACGCCCTAGGACACAGCCCAACCGAAACTAACAAGACTACCAGCATCTCTGAATCCACCAACGAGGATGCCACAAGCGAACAAGACGACACCTTCATGAAGGATAATGACGCCGAGGCGTCGTCGTCGTCCGATCCGACAAGTCGGACCTAGGGTTTCCCTTGACACTCGAAGAGGAGCACAGATAGTAGCCATGACATCGCCTCTAGGAAGGAAACGACACCTGCAGGCGTGGCCGCTGCCAACACCAAAAGGTCGAGCTTTCGCCCTGGCTGAGTCTGACTAGTCCCAAGCCGTCGGAGCAAAACTCGAAGATTAGGAAGTCTGGCCGTAGGCCAGAACAATCACCACAGGAAAGGGAGCTACTGGAAGAACGAGCTGCAGAACAGACGGAAGGGCAGATTGTTGGGGAACGTTGCATGGGAAACATAAATTTTCCTCCGTACACGAAGACCTATCATGGTGATGTTCTTCTACGAGAGGAGATTAGATCCACATACCCTTGTAGATCGCTAAGCGGGAAGCGTTAAGAAACACGGTTGATGTAGTGGTACAGCTTCGTGATTCAAATCACCGTCGTCCCACGATCCGTTCCGATCTAGCGCCGAACGGCCAACACCTCCACGTTCAGCACACATACAGCTCGATGACGAGCTCGGCCTTCTTGATCCAGCAAGAGAGACGGAGAAGTAGATGAGTTCTCTGGCATAGTGACGGCGCGCCGGTGGTGGTGATGATCTACTCCTGCACGGCTCTGCCCGAGCTCCGTAGAAATCCGATCTAGAGGAACAACTACGTGGTCTAGGTTTGAGTTGCACATGGAAAAGTTGTGTCTCAAAAGCCCTAAAACCACCAATATATATGGGAGGAGGGGAGAGGCTAGCCTTGGGGCTCAAGGGAGCTCCAAGGGCGCCGGCCTAAGGGAGAGGTGGACTCCCACACTAATTCGGTTTGGGGGAAGGAGTCTACTCCTTCCTTCCCACCTCCCTCTTTCCTTTTTTTTCTTTCCTTTGGTATTTTTCTCTTGTGGCACCATATCCCTCTTGGGCTCACTCCCGGGTGGGTAGGCCCCTCCCGGTGAATACCCGGAACCCATTTGTCACTCCGGGTACACTGCCGGTAATGCCCGAAAACTTCCCGATGACCAAATGGAACTATCCTATAAATTAATCTTCGTTTACTGACCATTCTGGAAACCCTCGTGACGTCGGTGATATCATCCGAGACTCCGAACAACCTCCGGTCACCAACACATATAACTCAACTATACTAAAACATCATCGAACCTTAAGTGTATAGACCATGCGAGTTCGAGAACTATGCACACATGACCTGAGACATTCCTCGGTCAATATCCAATAGCGGGACCTGGATGTCCATATTGGATTCTACATATTCTACGAAGATCTTATCGGTTGAACCTCTATGCAAAGGATTCATATAATCCCGTATATCATTCCCTTTGTCCTTCGGTATGTTACTTGCCCGAGATTTGATCGTCAGTATCCAAATACCTATTTTAATCTCGTTACCGGCAAGTCTCTTTACTCATTCCATAATACAAGATCCTGTGACTTACACTTGAGTCACATTGCTTGCAAGGCTTCTATGTGATGTTGTATTACCGAGTGAGCCCCGAGATACCTCTCCGTCACACGGAGTGACAAATCCTAGTCTTGATCCATGCTAATCCAACGGACACATTCGGAGATACCTGTAGAGCACCTTTATAGTCACCGAGTAACGTTGTGACGTTTGATACACACAAGGTATTCCTCCGGTGTCAGTGAGTTACATGATCTCATGGTCATAGGAATGAATACTCGACAGGCAGAAAACAATAGCAATCAAATGACACGATCACATGCTACATTCGTAGTTTGGGTCTAGTCCATCACATGATTCTCCTAATGATGTGATCTAGTTATCAAGTGACAACACTTGTGTACGGTCAGAAAACCTTAACCATCCTTCATCAACTGGCTAGCCAACTAGAGGCTTGCTAGGGACATTGTTTTGTCTATATATCCACACATGTATCTATGCTTTCATTCAATACAATTATAACATGGATAATAAACGATTATCTTGAAACAGGAAATATAATAATAAATATTTTATCATTGCCTCTAGGGCATATTTCCAACAGTCTCCCACTTGCACTAGAGTCAATAATCTAGTCCTCACATCGCTATGCGATTTACATTGGAATGAATCTAACACCCATACAATTCTGGTGTTGATCATGCTTCACTCGTGGAAGAGGTTTAGTCAGCGGATTTGCTACATTCAGATCCGTGTGCACTTTGTGTCGTGGTTTTGTCACGGCAGATGTCCTCGTGAAAGGACTTAGAGATGGAGCCATCACACCTTGGTGGCGACTCGAAGGGGGTGAGCGAAAGCGAGACTCAGATTTACCCAGGTTCGTCCCCTCGTGAGTAGGTAAAAGCCTATGTCCTTCTTTGTGTGGATTAATGGTGGCTTCAATTACAAGGAGGGCGTAACTCGCCTGACCTAGCTCTCAATTCTCTCTAAGTCACATGAGCTTTCCCGGGGACTCGCCTTTATATATAGGTCGAGGCCCTAGGGTTTACAAAGTCCTGCCATGCTACTCTTTGTGGATTTCCTTATCTCTAAGTCGACGTGTCCTCCACGATGAGGAGCTTTCTTGGTAATCCATCATACGCATGACCTCTTGAACCGCCATCCAGCTTCTAGGCCACGGGACGCGCGTTGAATGGTAAGTCTCCCCTTTGGTGACCCGGCCCACTAAGGGCGGGTTATCCGCAGGTAATATCCCCAACACTAGGCCCCAGATTGTCTTGAATTCATTCATGCCAATAAACGTCCACCAATTTGGGGCGACTCTTACCATTTCTATCCTTCGACGAACGATAAATCGCCACCCGTTGTAATTTGATCTGACCCGCCGTGTAATCTTTGATGACATCACCCCATCCCCTTAATTTCGGGGCTTTTAGCACTGCAACCATGAACAGATCTTTTGTTCCATAATCAATTATCCTGAAAATCTAGGCGCCATCATCACAGTCTCTGACTTGTCGCCTCGATCTCCGCCTTAACAGCCTCGATTTCCGTTCCTGCCCTTTAAATAACAAGAGGAGAAATGGGGGGGGGGAGCCCCGTCACCTACCTCCATCTCTTCCTCGTCTTCCTCGCGCTCTTCCTCTTCGAGCACCAGCACCCCGGCGTCGTCACCGGCTCTTGGAGCTCCTCCATCGACCGTGGTCTTCTGGGCGCCAAGAAGCACGAAGTACTGCACTTTCGTCCCCGGCACCGATCTCCTTTTCCCAGGTACACACATTCCCTTATTAGGGTTAAGCCGAGAACACCATGACCATCGCTTCCTGCGAGCTAGCTTCCATGACGCGACGAACGTCCTTACCTGCCTTAGATCCATTTCATATTTTCGTAATAGACTTTAGGCAGTAGCAAACTACGGTCACTTTATCGCGTCTTTTAGTTAGATTAAGCCTTCATGCCGTAGATCCAATGCTGTCGCTGCCTTATGCTCATAACTTCCCACCATTATTTCGAGAAGTATCCCTTTATTTTGACCCACTCGTAGATCCATAGTTTACTGCCTGTTTTTAGAAACATGTTTGCTCGTCTCTCGAGAATATCCCTAAGGAAAAAAGCACCCCTGAGAGTCGCCGTTTAGCTCCAGCTTCCGTAGCGACTTAAATTTATCACCATAGCTATGACCCCTCTCTTTCCAATTTGAAGGGCGAGTTACAATACTTCAAAGATACATCCATGAATCGCCCGAATAGCGGGTTATGATGTATGTCACCCATTTGGCGAGTCACCAAATCCTTTTCCAACATACCGTAGACCCATACTGGCGAGTTAGAATACTTCCTAGTTGTTACTGAATCGCCTTGTTCCCCTCTCTTTTATAGTCATCGCCATTTTGAAGTGCAACTGGTTACCGACAAAAATCGATGATGCCACTCTCGAGAAGTTTGTTAAGGCGGGTCTTCTCGATAATAAGGAAACCATCGGTTGGAGAACCGCCCCGGGCGAGTTTACTCCCAACCCCGCTGCACGAGAAGTAGTCATCTTTATCGATTATCTCGAACGAGGTTTTAAGCCGCCCGAGTCAAAGTTTTTTCGAGACGTCCTGCATTTCCTTAATGTTCATCCTCAAGATGTGGGACCGAACTCCATCAGCAACCTGTGTCAGTTCCAGGTCTTTTGTGTGGTATACTTGCAGAGAGATCCCATAGTTCCTTTATTTTGGAACTTCTTCCATTTGAATCGCGAGACCAAGTTTCCCAACGGTCCCAACCACGAGCTCGGAGGAGTCAACATTCAAAGACCCCGCGAACGTGGATTCCCATCAGTTCTTCCGCCCAGCCATCCTAAGGGCTTTGCCGAGTCATTGCCGAGACACCTCTCCACCCGGCGAAAACCCACTTCCGAGTTTTAGAGCAGATCGCCTGCCCATGGACTTCAAACTGCCCGAGAAGCTCACAAAAGAAGAAGAGTCAGAGTTTATCCCCGTTTTCTCCGAGTTATAGTCTTTGACCAACAACGGGCTCCTCGGGATTGATCTATTCTGCTGCTGGATAGAGTGGAACATCCTTCCCTTGAGTCGCCGAGATGGGCTGATGTATGAATATGATGGTAAAGTAGACCATCCGCAGTGCTTCAATCGCAAAAGACTCTCGGAGAGTGAAATTGTCGGAATCATCAAGAAACTAACCGGCGAGACCTTGGAAGAATGTGCCAAGATTGGGCTCAAGGCCTTCTGCCGCTCCAACCCGGTGCCGCCACTAAGAATCCAAGCCGCCTTTCGTTTCTCTATACTTATCAATGCTCTTGGTTTGAAATTCACTTCTATTCACCCGAAACATGATCCATTTTGGCGAAGAGGCCCCAAAGTGACTGCCCAAAAGACCACCAAGCCGCCACCAAATAAGAAAAATAAAGCAAGCAAAGGTAAAGCCGTCGCCAGAGATTCATCTGTTGTCGGCGAGTCACGAGCCGACGATGAACGCTCAGAGGTAAGACTTCCCCTTCACTCATTACGTGTGTATTCTGACTTATGCTTATACCATGCGTCTTTATGTGTAGGGCGAGGACAACGAGAGCCAAGATGATGCGGTCGAGGTAATTTCTATTTCTTCCGACTCACCTTCTCCTTCTCCTAGACCAGTCAGGCGGATCTGTGGAAAAGTGCCCATGTCTCACCCATATTCTTATATGGACCCTGATTTCCTTTTGAAGAAAGCAAGATATACCCCCAAGCGCAAGACCCGAAGTCGCTCTGGCGACTTAATCTCCGGACTGCCTGAGAAGACAACCGGTCGGAAACGCACGAGCGACGTACAATTTTGTTCCATCATACCCTTTCTTGTTTAAAATGTGACTCGCCACTTCTTTAACTTCAAGCCTTTGTTCTATCAGATTTCTCCCCCTACATCTGGCGACTCGGCAATATCAGCTCTCTCGCCGATGATTCGTGTACAAGGGTGAGTCTCTTTGTTAATCCCAATTTCTTCTAAGCAATGATACGTGCTTTTAATCTTGGTGCCTTTGTCTGAGAGAACAAGCGAAGAGAAGGAAAACCGGCGACCTATCTTCTGCTCCCAAAATAACTGATGCCTTAGGCACGAGCACCTCTGTCCCAGAGATTGATGAAGAGCAAGCGACGGCTCATGATATTCCTGTGGACGATATTCCCGATGCCCGGGATGACTCGCCCGTAATTTTGAAGGAAATCGCTGATAAGGTTAACCCGCCAAGCCCTCTAAAGGCGACTGAAGATCCAGACGACGTCGTGGTCACCGGTACTGGCTATTCCACTCCTCCGGTTGCAGTACTTTCCAAGCATACCTCCAAGGAATCTCGCCCTTCTCCTGATCAAGACACAAGTAAATTCAAGCTCCCCTAGTATGAGAAGCTGGAATTCGACCAACTTTGTTCTGTCTTCGCAAGTCACTTGCAGAGGGATTATGAGATGAACAAGAGCTTGATTCATCTTATGAGGGTTAGGCATGAGGTACGCCTATTTATGTATTTTCCTTCACCCATTAGCCTTCAAGGACCGGCTCATCTTTTGAAAGATGAGCCGGGTCTTTGAATATAATAAAAATCTTCAACCTGTAGCCCCCAAGGGCCGGGTCATCTTTTGAAAGATGAGCAGGGTCTTGAAAAAATATTCAACCTGTAGCCCCCAGGGGCCGGGTCATCTTTTGAAAGATGAGCCGGGTCTTGAATATAATAAAAATCTTCAACCTGTAGCCCCCAAGGGCCGGGTCATTTTTTCAAAGATGAGCCGGGTCTTGAAAAAATCTTCAACCTGTAGCCCGCAAGGGCTGGGTCATCTTTTGAAAGATGAGTCGGGTCTTGAATATAATAAAAATCTTCAACCTGTAGCCCCCAAGGGTCGGGTCATCTTTTGAAAGATGAGCCAGGTCTTGAAATAAAATCTTCAACGTGTAGCCCCCAAGGGCTAGGTCATATTTTGAAAGATGAGCCGGGTCTTGGAAAAAAAATCTTCAAGCTGTAGCCCCCAAGGGCCGGGTCATCTTTTGAAAGATGAGCCTGGTCTTGAATATGGTATGATTTTGAAGAAAATCATACATTAGCCCCCAAGTATCTGGAGTATTGCTTGCAGTAATGCTGAAACTTGTCTCCCCAAATTTGATGTGCAGGAGTCTGTGACCCAGACTGAGTGAGCTTTAGCCGACTTAAGGAAAAATCTGGCTGAACAACAAGATGCCCAATCCGAGTTGGAAAGGAAATACCACTTAATTCAGGCTGAGCTCGAGAAGATGAAAGCTGACCAGCAAAAAGTTGAGAAGAAAGCCAAAGCTGACCAAGCCGCCATTCTTAAGCGTGCTGAGCAGGCTGAGGAAAATTTGGAAGCCGCCCAACCAGAGGTTTCCGGCTTAAAGAAACATATTTCCAATATGACTGTCGCTATGTTTGGTAAGCGTTAACCCTTGACTGTTGAATAATTAATCTGGTATCAAAAATTATCAAATACTAATGTGCCCTTTGCAGGTGCACGAGCCGCCAATCTTCCGGACGACTGCATGGTGAAGTTAAAAGCTATATATACCTTTGCTAAGAAGCTATACACCGGGGGCGTGCTGACAATTAAGGCGGTGATGGGCAGCAAGGAGCCAGTCAGAACCATCAAGCACATGCTCGGCTATCTGTCTACATTGCCTGCTCAGATAGAGGAACTGAAAAGGTCAGCCGCCCGGAAGGGAGTCTTGAACACCTTGAGTCGGTGCTTAGCCTATGCCCCGGAGCTCAAATCTGAAGAAATAGCCGCCGGCTACCCCGAGCTGAAGGATGACGGGTCATAATTCACCGAGGTGGACTACCACCGAGTTATCATAGAATCTCGCTTTGCGGCGACTCAAGTGGCAACCAGCTTGGATTTGAGTAAATACCAAGCCGCCTATGACGAGAAGAAAAAGAAGGTGACACCTCCCTCATACGAAACTGCTAGCTTGGTTCCTCGCCGACCCAAGAATCCTTTTGATCTTGACATGGACCTATCTCTCTTCCTGGATGATGAAGATGAGTTCGTTGCCCTGTCCAAGTGTAATTGGAAACTGGGCGACTTACGAATCAAAGGCGGAGAGAGCTCAAGGCAAGGTGACTCGGCAGCGGCTTGATCCGTCCACGGATCCTTTCTTCGCTGGGGGATGACACCCGTTTTGGCCATGCGAGCCATGTAATAGCTTTGCTAGCTTTTGTGGGACAACAATCAGTCAATAGTACTTTTTGATGGAATCTTTCTGGAACCACTTTTATTCCTTGAATCTATGCATGACTCGCCTGCAAATTTGATGAATCAGGGAATATCATAATTTGACAAACAAGTTTTCACCTTATGTGTAAGGAAAAACATCAGCCGACTCAGTGAGTGCATGGCAAAGAATAGACCAGCCCCATGGATTATGTCAAAAAAAAAGATCAGCCCCCGGGTTATGTCAAAAAATAGATCAGCCCTCGGGTTATGGCAAATAATGGTTAAAAAATGAGTCGGGCCGAGTTATAATCAAAAGCCGACTCAAATATATTATGGAACCTTGTGGTATTGCCATCAAGAAAGAAAATTTTATCGACTGAGTGAGTTACGATAGGATAAGACGAGTTTGCAAAACTCTAGTGTTACCCTTAGAAAGCTTTTTGCAAAAAGCCTTGTTGTTTTAGACCAGCTGATCACGCGCGAGTCAAGCTTTCGTGAAGCAGGTTCAATGAACCAATGGTTTCTCTATTTCCCATGTGTGACTCTGGCCAGTACCTTTTATGTTTTAACCAAGGCGAGTTCAGGGTCCAAATAACGGATTGACTCGCCCTGAGTACATAGGTCCATGTGGCGACTTGTTCAACACATAGTCCAGTATAACCATTTGTAATGCGGTAATTTTTCGCTAGCCAAGAGGGTATTCAGGCTCAACTCAATGAGTGGAAGCCCCCAAGTGACCTATGATTCAGGAAGAAACCAGGCATAGGATCACAGAAGCGTATACGCTCTTACTGCGAAACGACTTGGGGACTAGTACCCCCAAGTAAGCCGGCTTAATTCTCAAAACCACATAAGGCGCCTATGTTTGAACCATGCAACGTGGCAACGTTGGTCCTCTTTGGCTTTATCAAAGCCCAGTTTTGAAGTAAGTGCAACATGGCGACTTACGCTCTTTGACTTTGATAGCGTCCATGTTTGGGCAACTTATAGAACAATAAAGACTTATGCTTTCAAAAGCTGAAACGGCAAGGGACCCCGAAATCCGTGGGTGCCGGCTTTATTGCTTTCATAATTCATGGATTACAATTTTTTGAAAACTGGTAAAGAAAAAGGGGGAGCTCATGGCTCTAAGTGTAGTAAGGTCGCAGATGGGCTATGTTCGAGGGGCGAGTTGTCTCAACCTTTGTAGTTGGCCGATCTGGGCGAAGATCCACCAAGCAGTATGAGCCGTTCCGAAGATTCTTACTGATGAAAAACGGTCCTTCCCACTGAGGTGATAGCTTGTGCATACAAGTATGATCTTGAATCAAATGGAGCACCAAGTCGCCTTCTTGGAAAGCCCGGCTCTTCACCCGGCGACTATGGTAACGTTGCAAGTCATTTTGGTAAATCACCGATCGTGATGCGGCCAAGTCACGTTCCTCCTCCAAGGCATCGAGCGAGTCTTGTCGCGCCAGATCGTTGTCCTGTTCCACGTAGGCGGCGACTCATGGGGAATCGTGTTTGATGTCACTTGGTAACACCGCTTCTGCTTTGTAGACCAGAAAGAAAGGAGTAAAACGTGTGGAGCGGTTTGGAATTGTCCTGATACTCCATAGTACTGACAACAACTCCTCCACCCAACATCCTGGAGTGCGTTCCAAAGGTACCATGAGCCGAGGCTTAATCCCCCGCAATATTTCCCGATTCGCCCTCTCCGCCTGTCCGTTAGACTGGGGATGTGCAACCGCGGAAACATCAAGCCGGATATGTTCTCGTGAACAAAACTCTTGCATTGCACCTTTGGATAGATTAGTACCATTGTCATTGAGGATCATACATCCTTATTCAGAAGAGACGCATCTTTGAAATACCCCTGAGGTGCTTCATTTGTGTAACTCGCCATTGTGTATGACCATGGATTTACACTGACGAACAATTTGGCGAGCTAATAACTCGTCGGCACGTAACTCGCCTTTGGTGAGATATGCCATGTAAGGAGTCTCCCAATCTGGAGTAGCGTGAAGAGCCACCACGAGTTGAGACTCGGGGTCCGGTACCGCTAAATCTTCCTCTGAAGGTAGTTTTACCGAAGGGTTATGCAATACATCCAAAAAGACATTGGGAGGAACTGGCTTACGTTGTGAACCAAGACGGGAAAGAGCGTCCACTGCTTCGTTAAGCCGCCGGTCGATGTGATCCACTTGATAACCATTGAAGTGACCCGCTACATCTGACAGAGCTCGTCTGTAAGCCGTGATCAAAGGGTCTCGTGAATCCCAGGTGCCAGAAACCTGCTGCGCCACCATATCTGAATCGCCCAGACACCTGACTCGTGTGAGATTCATCTCTTTGGCGAGTCGCAAACCATGGAGCAAGGCTTCGTATTCTGCTGCATTATTGGTACATGGGAACATGAGCCGAAGGACATAGCAAAACTTGTCACCTTGAGGCGAAGTTATCACCAAACCAGCCCCCGAGCCTTCCAACTGTCTAGACCCGTCGAAATAGATGGTCCAATAAGTAAGATAGGGTCTTTCCTCCGGGATTTGTAACTCGGTCCAATCATTGATGAAATCCACGAGTGCTTGAGATGTAATGGCCGTCCGAGGCGTATACTGCACATGATGAGATCCGAGCTCGATGGCCCACTTAGCAATCCGTCCAGTGGCCTCTCGATTATGTATGATGTCGCCAAGAGGGGCGGAATTGACGATCGTGATCGTGTGTGCCTGGAAGTAATGCTTCAGCTTTCGACTCGTCATGAACACCCCGAAAATCAGCTTTTGCCAATGTGGATAACGTTGCTTGGAGAGGGTGAGGACCTCGCTGATGAAATGCACCGGTTGCTGGACCGGATACTCCTTTCCTTCTTCCTTTCGCTCGACAACTACTGCCACGCTGACTGCCTTGGAATTGGTGCAATGTACAGGAGCATAGGTTCCTTGTCTGCCGGAGCTGCCAACACTGGCGGGTTAGCTAATTGCCGCTTCAAGGCTTCAAAAGCTTCATTGGCTTCATCCGTCCATATGAAACGGTCAATTTTCTTGAGCAACTGGTAGAGAGGGATGACCTTCTCCCCAAGGCCACTTATAAAGCGGATCAGAGCTGCGATTCGACCCGCCATACGCTGGACCCGGTTAACGTTGGCTGGTGTGACATCCTTGAATTTTGCTACAGTGATGATTGTAATAAAGAGACAGTGATTCCGTGCTAATGATGCCACGTCAACGTGGATTATATCAATGTTGTCATGTTGGTTGAAACCGAATCAAAATTCGAGCTTAGAGATTAAGTCAAACGTGAAAAGATTTCGGTTGTGAAAATAGAAACGTCGTGGAGTTATAAAGATTACCTAGCGAAGTATAAAAAATGAACCAGGCACTTTTGGAAATATTGGTAATTCCAATATATTTAGAAGTGGAGCTTTAAATAAAATAGAGTAAAGAAATATAGTAAATGAAAATAAGTAAATAAAATAAAGAATTAAAAGTATATATAATAAATTGTAAAAGAAAGTCAATAAAATTAGGTAATAAAAAGAATTAGATTTAATACTAAAAAGAAAGTAAATAAAAAAAGAACCGACGACCTGGCCCAACTAGGCCTCGTGGCCCAGCCGGCCAAGCCACGACCACTCGCGGGGGGAAACCCTAGCGAACCCCCGGTTCCTCCCTGCTCCCCAGCCGCCGCCGCCGGGGGCGGTCGGTCGCCACCAGCGCTCGAGGGGGTCCCTACGGCAGCGCCCCCCACGTGTCCCCAACCCCTCGTGGGGGCTCCACCCCCCACCGACACCTCCCGTTCTCTCACCCGCGAGGGCCCCTCCCCACCCTCCTCTCGTTTCCCTCTCGGTACTCCATCACCAGCTCCTTGATCCCCCCACGACCGAGCCTCCTTCTCCTCTCACACCCCCACCGACCAGCACCAACCCGCCGACCGACCGAGCCCTACCGAATCCTCCCACCGGCCGAGCCCCCCAACGACCCCCCCCGTCGGCTCCACTCCTTCCCCCGTCGGCCGACCACCCCCTCCTCCCGCTCGGTCCAGGAGGGACCGGGCATCGAGATCCCGCTCCTCCTCGTCATGCCGGTTGGCCACCTCCGGAAGGCCTGTCCGGCAACGACCGTCCTCACCGGCATAACCGCGTCACCACCGTCACCGCATAGTCCTCCTGCTCGTCGTCACCTCCGCCTCACGAGAACTCCGGCTTCACCGGGCCCTCTCATCAACATCGGTGAACCCCTCCTCGGTCTCCTCCCACGGTCTCCTTCCTCGCGCCGTCCCGGTTCCGTTCCGGAAAACGGCGTTCCGATCCGACGCCGTTAGGTTCGTGTAGGTGATCGTGGAGATGTAGCTCTCTCTCTGTGAAGTTGAGCCTTTGTTAACAAAGAGGTGGGAGTTGTGAGATGTGAAAAAGAGAAATAAAAAATAAATTTTGTATCTGCGTATGTATGTATGTATGTATGTATGTATAAATGTCGTATCTATTTTGTATGTATGAGATGCACGATGTATGTATTTGCGTATATAGGTATATGGAGAATACGTTAATTGTTTGGTTATGTATGTGTGAGTAAAAATGTGTATTTGGCCTAAAGCCACTTACCGGTGGGGCCAACGCACCCCGCTGTCTATGACAGGGAGGCCCCACACCCTATTTTGAGTAAAAGTGAAAATTAAAATTAAATAAATAAATAGCTATATTATTTAATTAATTAATTAGGTAATTAGAATAATTAGAGTATGACACGTGGGTCCCCCACTAAATTAATCTGATTAATTAATATTTAATCTTAATTAAAACTTGTGCCTATGACGTTCGGGACCCACTCGTCAGTTGACCAGTCAACTATTGATGTGAGCATGGCATCATGTTGATGTCAGAATAGCATCTTATTAAATTATTTAAATCTGTTTTTAATTCCTAAATAATTAATAAAACTATTAAAATTAATATAAAGTAATCCGTAAGTCAGATCAAAATATTTTCAACATGAAAGTTGATCAGCAGAACGAGACGAACCCGGATACACGGTCCATTCGGGTGTCACGCGCCCCTAGCATAGCAAACGTGGAACATTTCCATCGTTTCCAGTGTGACCGGTTGTAGCCCGAGACGCGGAAAATATCGTCAGATATTCTTCCGACCCGTCTATGACGGATGTTGCTGCGTTAGCTCATGTCTAGCCTGCATCTTGCCATGTCATGCATTGTGTTGCACCGTTGCTATTATTTATTGTTTCTTCCCCCTCTTCTTACCGGTAGACCCCGAGACTGACGCTGCTGCCGGGTACATCTACGACCCTGCCGATCAGTTCTTTGCCGCAGAGCAGCAAGCCAAGCAAACCCCCCTTGATCATTCCTATATCGCCTATGTCTTTCTTCCTACTGCTTGCATTAGTATTTTGCTACTGTTGTAGTTAGCTCCTATATCTGATGCATAGCCTATTTTTGATGAACTGCTACTTTCAACTCTCTACTATAAATCTGCTTAGTCTAGGTGGAGCAGTCATCCCCTCTGACCCCGTAGTTCAGTTGCCCCGCTTGTTTTCAAATCTCGATCCCCGATCTACGAGCCAGACCCGACACAGCACACACACCCCCTTAGTTGTACGACACTACAGAGTCACTATCGGGTACCGAGGGTGACACCTCGCTAAGTACTCCTGATGATGTCTCTGTAGTATAGCTAGTCGGTCGTGGTTATCGAGGGTGATTCCTCTTACACCATTGCCGGCGATGCCTCTCTCGCGCAACCCCTCAAGTGTGGGACCCCCGAGGGTGATTCCTCTAAGCCCACCTTGATGGATACATCATTCGGAATCCAACAAGGGTGATACCTCGGATCCCCCCCGATGTTACAACCACACAGTTACTCGACCATGATACTGGGATCATTGGTGATTAGTTGTAAGACGGGTGGATTCCCGCGAGACTGTGTTGATGGCCTAATTAAAATGTTAATGGATTTGGGTATTTGATCTAGGTTGGTTGGAGACCTTTTCGCACTAACCGGCTACGCGGGAAGAATTATGGGTACTCGGCGTCGCGGTATCAGCCGAAGCTTTTCAGACGTCAGCAATGTAGCGGCGCGCCCGAGTGGTCCCGAGATGCATCGCGCTTGTGATTAAGGGATGCTAGGACTGACGTCGGCCGCCCACGCCACGTGTAGGAGCGCGAAGGGGAACTGGGCCCACGAACCCTTTGTGCTTAGGAGTTAGACCAGCGGGCTGGCCTCTCTGATTAGTCTTAGGTGGGGCTGCGACGTGTCGACATTCCGAGGTCGGGCAGGACCCAAAAGTGTGTCCGGCCAGAGTGTTATCGAGCGTGACGGGACATGTGGTGCACCCCTGCAGGGATGAAAATTAACTATTCGAATAGCCGTGTCCACGGTTACACGACGACTTGGAGTTGTGCCCTCATCTTATACAACTACAATTGTTACTTAACTGGATCATTAGTTGCCTCGGGATTGCTTCCTCGTAGGGAGTCAAGGGAGGATCTTTGGGCGTGACTGCACTTTAATAATGCTGCAACAATATGACTATATATTAATGTTTTACCCATGTTCTACTCTCGTCTATTGTTGCAAGACCCTGAAGATGCCAGTCTTCGATAGGACTAGGCCTTCTTTCTCTTTTCTCGCATTGCTGCAGTCAGTCCACATATAACAACCCCACTTCTTGATACTGATGCATACTTAGAATAGTTCCGATGTAAGACTTGCGAGTACTTTGGATGAGTACTCACCGCTGCTTTGCTCCCTCTTGTCCCCTTGATCCGTTTGCTGCGACCAGATGATGGAGCCCAGGAGATGGAGGTCCCCGCCGACGACGACAGCTACCCCGACGGTGCCTACTACTACGTGGATGCCGCTGATGATCAGGAGTAGTTAGGAGGTTCCCAGGCAGGAGGCCTCGCCTCGTTCGATCGTTGTATCTTTTGTGCTAGCCTTCTCTAAGGCACACCATGTTTTATGTATATACTAAGATATTGTTGCTTCCGCTGACTCGTGTGTTTATCGAGCTTCCGTATTCTAGCCCTCGAGGCCCCTGGCTTGTAATATGAAGCTGATGTTATTTTATTTGTGTCTAGAGTTGTGCTGTGATATCTTCCCGTGAGTCCTTGGGTTTGATTGTACGCATTTGCGTGTATGATTAGCGTACGATTAAAACGAGGGCGCCGCAAGTTGGTATCAGAGCCGACTGCCTGTAGGTAGCCCCCTTTCCAACTCCTTGGCCGAAGTTGAGTCTAGTGTTTGAAAAACTTTACTAACACTGATGTTGTGGCTTACGGGCCCACATCTCAATTGGGTGGTATTAGTATCTTTTACTCCTTTCCTATACCCTGGGCTCTACTCTCTCTTCTCTTTCGGGTCAAAGATTTTACTAACTCTAACATTAGGTTCTCATAATCACATCGACCCGGAGCGCTGGACTATATACTATTTTCTCCTGAATATATATTACACACATTGTCATTTGACATCTGTCAATCTTATTTTCAGATGCGTCTCGCAAGACAGCACATGCGCCTGACACAGGCCACTGAGACGACTGGGTTCCCAGCCATTTTGGTCGACCTCCGGACCAGGCTGGGATATCGCTGGTACCCCGAGTACACCGTGTTCGAGGATTACCGCGAGTACAACCAGTACCAGTACCAGGCTGAGGTTCGCATCTTCGACTAGATGGGCGGCGAGACCCTCGAGCGCCACGTCTTCTGTGGTATTGGAGTGTCGGTTGATATGGCCGTCCATGATGCGGCCTACATCGCTATCACCCGCCTCCGTGGAGCGTACCCTCACCTAGAGAAGAGCCCTTTCAGATACATCCCGCATGCTCCTGCTGGGGATGAGACTGGGTCTGATCTCACTGCCTACGCTTCTGACGTTCGGGAGCGCAGCGACCGGTCCTACGTCATTGTCTGCGCCCCCTACGTGACGCGTCGCTACGATGCGCGGTTTCTGGTGCAGTACACTGAGGCACTGGATCGTGCTTTCCGAGCTCTGACTGTGGAGCTGTACGCTACGCGCGCTCGTCTTTACGACGCATTGACAGAGATGCAGCCATCACACTGCCCAAGGGTTCCCCCTATGCTCATCCGCGAGGCGAGCAGGACAGAGCTACCATCATCTCTCGAGTGGACTGATGTTGGGGGTAGAACCCCTGCACTTGGACGTCAGCTCCTCGAGTGGATGCGGTACCCTCACCAGAGTCACAACGGGACACACGGTCCTGTCCCTACCTTCTATCACCGCCAGCTACCAAGATTCATTCATTCTCTCCGACGTTGATGTAGCCTTATCGCTACATCTCATTGTGGTACTCTTCCACCGCGTGCCTGCGTGCCGCCTAGTGAGTCCAGGGTATCGTCTAATGCGTCCAGGCTATCGCCAAATTTCGAATTTGTAATCGTTAGTCTGTAATCGAACCTATGTATGGGTCTGTATGTCGAACTCAACTACTATGGAATATCTATCGCATTTCCCTTTCATCATGCTTGATTACTTCATGAATGCGTGCGATGCCTTTGCAATTACTTTAAGCTAAACTACCCCTGTTAAATACTTAACAGGATGGTTAGACCAGCTGGCCGCCCGCGTGCCCGTGCGAACGATGCGCCACTCCCGCCTCCTGAGTATATGGCGGGGATGATCCTACAGTTTGAGCTGAACCGCCAGTTTATGCAAGGTCTCATGGATCAGCTCCAAAGGCCGAACATGAACCAACCGCAAGGCGTGACACTGCAAGACTTCTGCCGCCTCAACCCTGCGATCTACCGCAGCTCAACTCAGCCTCTTGATGCTGATGTCTGCCAATGTGCCCCTGGCGAGCTATGTCAACTTTGCGGCCTACTCCCTGAAGGGTCTCGCTGCTCAATGGTGGGACAGCCACAGGCGCTCTTAGCCCGATGGAACTATCATCACTTGGGCAGAGTTCAAGGCTGCTTTCCGTGCTCGCTACATTCCTCAGGGAATCATGGACCGGAAGAAGCGTGAGTTCCGCAACCTGGTCTAGGGCAACAAGACTGTGGATGCTTATCAGCGGGAATTTCTGGATTTATCTTGCTATGCTGAAGAAGAAATTGCAACTGATGCACGCAGACAGGAGAAGTTCCATGAAGGCCTCCACCCTGATATCAAGCTGACATTCCTCGTTCAGGTTTATGCTGATTTCGCCACCCTGGTGAACAAGGCTATTCAGGTTGAGACTGGTCTGCAGGAATACAAAGATAGCAGCAAGCGCAACCGTGACATGGGCTCATCTTCGGGCTCATCTACACAGAAGCGGAAAATCTGGATTCCCAACAACATGTACCATGCATCTGCTCCTGCTCCGAGGCCGTCCTATGCTGCACCTCGCCTGCCTCCCCCACCACCTAGGCAGCCGAGGCTTCCAGCTCCACTGCCTCGAGTTCCTCCTTCCCTTCCTAAGGACGGGCTATGCTTCAAGTGTGGTCGTCCAGGTCACCATGCTAGAGACTGCAGGCAAAATCCGAATCAGCTCACACTTCTCTCAACTGGCAGTGGCAACAACCAGAACCGCAACTTCAACGCTAAGCTTGCTTATGTTCGTGGTCAGGCCAACAACATTGATATGGGTCAAGCTCAAGACCATCCTGCTACCGTGATGGGTACACTTCTCATTAACTCAGTACCTGCTTCTGTACTGTTTGATACAGGAGCATCACATTCCTTTATGTCAGAAATTTTTTCATACATGCATGACATTAGGAGCGAAGAGATGAACACCCTGATAGTGGTAAACACCCATGGGGGCGAATGCCGAACCTCTGTGGTTTGCCCCCATGTTCCAGTTGAAATTGAAGGATTAGAATTCCTTGCCAACCCCATCCTACTAAAGTCATCCAACATTGATCTCATACTGGGGATGGACTGGTTGAAAGCTCATATGGCATCGATCGTTTGTACCACCAAAACCATCCACCTCTTACAGCCTTCAGATGAATTAGTAAGCTACCATGCTCATCTCGTCCGTAATGCCGAGGCACGACTGTATGCTTTGAATGCATTAAATGCGTCGCCTCTTGAAGGGTTGAAAACATTCCAGTGGTCCGAGAATTCAAAGATGTCTTTCCAGAAGAACTTCCGGGGATCCCCCCTGCTCAAGCTGTCGAGTTTGTCATTGACTTGGTACCCGGTACCACTCCTATTGCTAAGTGTCCTAATAAAATGCCGCCACATGAACTTCTTGAACTTAAGCAAGAAATTGACAACTCGCTCCGTCTGGGTTTCTTTCGTCCGAGTTCCTCTGCTTGGGGAGCACCTTCTCTCTTTGTTAAGAAGAAGGATGGGACAAATCGATTGGTTCAAGACTACCGTCCTATCAACCAGGCCACTATTCAAAACAAATATCCTCTTCCTCGGATAAATGACTTGTATGATCAACTTGCTGTTTCCACCGTCTTCGCTAAGCTCGACTTGAGATTGGGATACCACCAGATCCGTGTTCGCAAGGAGGATATTCCAAAGACCGCCTTTGTTACTCGATATGGATCATACGAGTACACCGTCATGTCCTTCGACTTAACCAATGCACCGGCAACCTTCTCTCGATTGATGAACTATATATTCATGTACTACCTCGACAAATTCGTCGTGGTATATCTGGATGATATTCTGGTATTTTCGAAGAATAAAGAAGAACATGCTGAACATCTTCGTCTTGTACTGGATAAGCTTCGGGAGCATAAACTCTATGCGAAGTATTCCAAATGTGAATTCTGGATAGACGAAATGACTTACCTTGGTCATGTGATTTCCAAGGATGGTATTGCAGTCAACCCCGAACGAATTCAAGCTATTCTTGACTGGACTCCCCCGAAGAATGACAAGCAAGTCAGAACTTTTCTCGGACTCGCCAGCTATTGCCGTCTATTCGTCGAGAACTTCTCCATGATTGCGAAGCCCTTAACCAACCTGCTTCACAAAGATGTTAAGTATGAGTGGACTGATAAATGTCAGGAAAGTTTCCAGGCACTCAAGGACAAACTGACATCCGCTCCAGTACTTGCTCCTCCGGATACAAAAAGGGATTTCGTCATATACTGTGACGCTTCTCGTCAAGGAATAGGTTGTGTCCTGATGTAGGATCACAAGGTGATTGCTTATGCTTCACGTCAACTGCATGCTCATGAAGAGAACCACCCAGTTCATGATCTCGAGCTTGCCGCAGTTATTCATGCACTAAAAGAATGGCGACAATACCTTGTCGGTAATCGTTGTGAAATCTATAGCGACCATCAAAGTCTGAAGTACTTGTTCACTCAACCGGAGTTGAATCTACGCCAACAAAGATGGATGGAGCGTATAGCAGATTTTGACTGTAGTATATCATATACCCCTGGCAAGGCTAACATAATGGCTGATGCCTTGAGTCGCAAGTCATACTGCAACCAACTCCAGGTCCATAAGGTTCACGATCGTCTGCAAGAGGAATTCCGTAAGATGAACCTCCATATTGTTCCTCAGGGTTACCTTGTTCCCCCTCCTGGAGAGTGTCAAAAGATGAAACTTTGTGTTGTTAATCAGTGTTCCCTCAGTAACCTCGTGGTTGAACCAGAGCTTGTGAGGTCTATAAAGAATCTGCAAGGCTTTGACGATGATGTCGACAGGATTAAGAGCTATATTGCGAAGGGTAAACTCTCCCTTTTCACTGTTGCTGAAGATGGCGCCTTGTATTTCAAGGGTCGCCTATTCGTCCCAAATAAGAAGGAAAATCTCAGGATGACCGGGAAGGTGATGGAAGAAGCTCATGACACACCATTGTCTATTCACCCGGGTAGTACCAAGATGTACCAAGACATCCGACAAAGATTCTGGTGGCCCAATATGAAACAAGACATTGCATGCTATGTGGCAGAATGTGATATATGCCGGCGTATCAAAGCAGAACATCAAAAGCCTGCCAGAACTCTGCAACCTATCTCTATTCCTGAGTGGAAATGGGACCATGTTGAAATGGACTTTGTCACTGGTTTTCCTAGATCTCAGAAAGGTAATGATGCTATTCTTGTCGTCATTGATCGACTGTCCAAAGTTGCACATTTCCTAGCCGTCAAATAAACAATTAATGCTAGTCAGCTGGCAGATCTTTACATGTCAAGAGTTGTTTCACTTCACGGTATTCCGTTGGTCATCAGTTTGGACCGTGGCAGCTTGTTCACTTCAAAATTCTGGGAAATTCTACAGAATGCTATGGGGACTCATCTGTCCTTCAGCACTGCCTTTTATCCTCAATCCCAAGGACAAGTTGAAAGAGTCAACCAAATTCTCAAGGACATGCTTTGAGCTTGTGTCTCCCGTATGCCGAGTTCTCTTACAACAATAGCTATCAAGCTAGTCTGAAGATGGCCCCTTTCAAAGTAATGTATGGACGAAGGTGTCGAACTCCCCTGAATTGGTCAGAAACTGGGGAACGATCACTCTTCGGTCCGGATATTATTCAACATGCCGAAGATCAAGTCCACATTATTCATGAGAATCTGAAGGCTGCTTGATTGGCAATCTATGGCAATGGCTAGACGACTGCTATTCTCGATTGCTCAACAATTAGAAATTGTCTTGCAATAACCCACCAGCGCGTGGGATCGAGGCAGTTTTCGAGGGTAGAGTATTCAAGCCAAATTTGTTGGTTCGCCAAGGAAGTGAGAGGATATTGTCAAGTACTAGCAGCTGAATGTGTCAGATTCAACCACACCTGAAAGATTAATGTTTGCAAGCAAAGTATCACCAGCAAAGTAATATGATAACAATGGTGTCAGAAACGATCTGTTGACGGCAGACTATTCCTAACTGTCGTATCAATGGCGCCAGATGTTGCCCGTTGATGGAAATTGTCTTTTCCCGTCAACGTCGAGCAAAACAGAATTGTAGCACGTAGCAGCAGTGTAACGAGTAGCAGCAGTGGCAAGGAACAACAGTAGCAAGTAGCAATAGTAGCAAGTAACAACACTAGCAAGTAGCAACAGTAGCAAGAGTAGTAACAGCAGCAGAGCAAAACAAGTAACAACAGCAACAGTGGGACAAACTCGTAGGCAATGGGTCGGTTATTTGTTTGGATGATATTCATCATGCAATAGTTATAACACGGAGAGATATATGGCTAGCTCTCGTTCGTCAATGTGATGTAGGCATGCATTCCGTGTGTCGTCATGCGTGCTTAGGGAAAAGAACTTGCATGACATCTATTGTCCATTCCTCCCGTGGCAGCGGGGTCCAAAAGGAAACTACGAGATATTAAGGCTCTCCTTTTAATAAAGAACCGGACCAACGCATTAGCACTTGGTGAACACATGAACTCCTCAAACCATGGTCATCACCGGGAGTGGTTCCGGTTATTGTCACTCCGGGGTTGCCGGGTCATAACACATAGTAGGTAACTACAACTTGCAAGATCGGATCTAAAACACACATATATTGGTGAAAACATAATAATTTCAGATCTTAAATCATGGCACTCGGGCCCTAGTGACAAGCATTAAGCATGGCAAAGTAGTAGCAACATCAATCTCACAACATAGTGGATACTAGGGATCAATCCCCGTCAAAACTAACTCGATTACATGATAGATCTCATCCTACTCATCACCGCCCGGCGAGCCTACGAATAGATTACTCACGAACGATGAAGAGCTTCATGGAATTGGAGAGGGAAGAAGGTTGATGATGACGATGGCGACGATTTCTCCTCTCCGGAGCCCAAAACGGACTCCAGATCTGCCCCCAGATGAAGAACAGGATGTGGCGGCGCCTCCATATCGCAAACGCGATGAAATATTCTCTCTTGATTTTTTTCTGGGACGAAAGTGAATTTATAGAGCTGAGATTGGGGGCGGCAGAGCCACGTGGGCCCCACAAGCTTGCTAGCCGCCACGAGGGGGTGGCGGCTACAAGGCTTGTGGCCCACTGGCCCATCCCCTCTGGTGGATCTTTGCATAGGTATTTTTCATATTTTCCAGAAATATTCTTCGTAAATTTTCAGGACGTTCTGAGAACTTTCATTTCTGCACAAAAGCAACACCAAGGCAATTATGCTCAAAACAGCATAAGTCCAGGTTAGTTCCATTCAAATCATGCAAATTAGAGTCCAAAACAAGGGCAAAAGAGTTTGGAAAAGTAGATTCGATGGAGACGTATCAACTCCCCCAAGCTTAAAACCTTGCTTGTCCTCAAGCAACTCAGTTGACAAACTGAGAGAGAAAGAAAAACTATGTTTAACTCATAACCAGAATTTCGGCAAGATCAGAAGTTAACCACATAAGCAAGTGACTGAAAGGTCTCACGGTAAACTAATATCAATGGCATAATTAGCTAACGAGCAAATAATAACGAGTTTCAAATACCAACACTTCAATCAAAACAAGCATGAAGCAATATGAATAGGTGGTATCTCGCTAGCTCTTTCTGAGACCGCAAAACATAAATGCACAACACTTTCAAAGATCAAGGGCTGACTAAACATTGTAATTCATAGCAATGAAGATCCAGTCATAGTCATACTAAATATCAATCAAAAGCAAAGCATAAAAATGACATAGGTGCTCTCTAATTAGTGCTTATAAAAGAAGAGGATGACTCAACATGAAAATAAATAGACAGGTCCTTCACAGAGGGAAGCATTGATTTGCAGAGGTGCCAGAGCTCAAGCTTTGAAAACAGAGATAATAATTTTGGGTGGCATGCTTTCATTGTCAACGCAATGATCAAGAGTTCTCAATATCTTCCATGCTACTCATGCTATAGGCGGTTCCCAAGCAGAAAAGTAAAGTTTTAACTCCCCCACCACCAATCAATCACACTCCATGGCTAGCCGAATCCTCGGGTACCGTCCATACTAACATCAATCCGGGGGGTGTCTTGTTTTACAATTATGTTTTCGATTTAAGCGTGGAACTGGGCATTCCAATTACCGGCCCCTTTCTCGTGAATGACAGTGAATAAAGAAATGTCGAGGATAACACTCCTAGCATGGAAGATACCAATAGCCCCCGATCACCACATGAGCGGTTCGGGCATGCAAAACAGATTATTTCTTGAAGGTTTAGAGAGTGACGCATGCAAATTTACTTGGAACGGCAGGTAGATACCGCAAATAGGTAGGTATGGTGGACTCTCATGGAAAAACTTTTGGGTTTATGGAAGTGGATGCACAAGCAGTATTTCGGTTAGTACAAGTGAAGGCTAGCAAAAGACTGGGAAGCGACCAACTATAGAGCGACAACAGTCATCAAGATGCAATGAGTTTGACTAACATTGAATGCAAGCATGAACAAGATATAAATCACCATGAACACGAACATCATAGAGGCTATGTTGATTTTGTTTCAACTACATGCATGAACATGCGCCAAGTCAAGCCACTTGAATCATTCAAAGGAGAATACCATCGTATCATACTACATCATAGTAATCTCAAAATCTATGTTGGCATTGAAGAAAAACCATTATAATCTCTCAGCTAGTTAAGCATGGCATCAGAAACTATGATCTCTAAGTTTTCATTGCAAACATGGTTCTCTCACAACAGAGCTGAATCAGGCATGACAAGCTAGTCATATTTACAAAAACAAAATAGATAGAGTTCATACCAGCTTTTCAGTCTCAGTCACTTCATCATATATCATCATTATTGCCTTTCACTTGCACGATCGAACGATGTGAACAATAATAATAATAGTGCTCGTGCATTGGACTAAGCTGAATCTGCAGGCAAACACAAAGGAGAAGACAAAGTAATATGGCTCTTTGAAATCTAAACAGGTATGCATGCAAGAGCCACTAAATATTCTAACCAATATCTTCTACCTTGACCCAAAGAAAAAGAAAACTATTTACACGGGAAAGCCCCCAACAAGCACAAGAAGAAAGGAAAATATTTTTGGGTTTTCTCAAAAGGACACAAAACAAGAAAACAAAAATAAACTAGCATGGATAATACAGTGGCAAAGTGTGAACACCGTCTAACAAAGTGAAAGCATAAGCATGAATGTAAGGTCGGTAAGAACACGTACTCCCCCAAGCTTAGGCTTTTGTCCTAGCTTAGTCTACTCCCATGGATGGTCCTGGCGGAACCCAAAATCATAATGGGTGTTATACGGGAGTGCTGCAGCCACTGCCTGAATAGCTGCCTCACGAAGTTGAGCAGCCATCGCCTCCCTCTCATACTCCTCTGCCACTCCTACGGTTATGTAGTATCTTCGTTTTACTTGAAAATCAAAGAAAGCAGGAGCAGGAAGGGTAATATGGAAAACACGCTGCCGGTTAAATATCAAGCGGTATAGGAGGGATCCATTATCCCTCTCAAGGAACTGGTAGTGTGTTAGAGCGACACGATCAAGGTAGGGTGTACGGAGAGGAGGGTCTTCTAAACGGATGGATACTCCAAGAAAGTTTGCTAAGCATGTAGCATAAATTCCACCAAAGAAATCCCCCTCATTGGCATTATTATTCAGCCTCCTTGCTATTATAGCTCCCATATTGAAGCTTCTGTCGCCTATTAATGCGCTCTTAAGGATACTAAGGTCGGAAGCGCATAGGTGACAATGTGCACCCTTGCCGTTAATGCACTTACCTATGAAGAGGGCAAAGTAGTGCAAGGTAGGGAAATTGATGCTTCCTATGTTGGCTTGCGTGATATCTCTGGTTTCTCCAACAGTTATACTGGAGACAAAGTCTCTGACCGAAGACTTAGAAGGATCATTAATACTACCCCCATCGGGTATCTTGCAAATCCTATTGAAATCCTCCAAATCCATGGTGTGGGATTTATCATACAGATCAAACAGTATGGATGAGTCACGACCAACTGAAAATTTAAATCTACGCACGAAAGAGGCAGTGAGCATAGCATACTGTTCACATTTATCTGAGAGGAATTCTTCTAACCCGGCATTGCGGACAAGTGTATCAAACTCATCCTTGAAACCTGCTTCAATCATGAACTCATCGGAAGGCCATTCACATGGTTGTACCGGTGCGTCCCTTAGTTGATAACATGCGGGCTCCCGAAAAGAAAGACGGGGACCCTTCTTACTTGAGGAACCACCATGAAACTTCCTCCTGAACATAATTTATTTTTGTTGAAATTTTTGAAGTTCAAGAGAAAAGTGAATAAAGACCAACCACACATTGTAGCAACTACTCCTACTAGTGCCTAGAGACCGTATCACGCGCTAAAACTACTTGGGACCAGCTAAATCAACATTTCTAGCTCAAGAACAGGGTCACCAAGGTAGCAAGAATACGCGAAGGATAAAGCACTAGAGCAAAAAACTAATTGGACCAATGGAGGAGTCACTTACCAAGGAGTAATTTCCCCAAAACGGTTCGAAGAATGGTGCTTTGACCAAGGAGACCGAAAATCACAGCCAAATGAGCAAGAACACGGGTTTGAGCTGCGAAACAATTTTTTCTGGAGGTGGAAGAAGAGGATGGGAGCTGGAATGAGTGGAGGGGGTCCCTGTGGGCCCCACAAGCTTGCTAGCCGCCACCAGGGGGCGGCGGCTGCAGGGCTTGTGGCCCACTGGTCTGGCCCCCAGGCCAGCTCTCAGGCCCATTATTTTCCAAATATTCCAGAAAAAATCATACTAAATTTTCAGGACCATCGGAGAACTTTTATTTTCGGGGTATTTTTCTCCGGGACGCTAAAACATAAAACAGGAAAAGCTAAACTAAATCTATCATTTTTCTTCTAAGCAACAGAAAATGAAAGCTCAAAACAGAGGTATGTGACTCTTTGATTCATCCATTTCATGGTCATCGAAAGAAATCCGTCAATGGGGTTGATCAAGTCCTCATGACAAAACCTTCTCGAATCGCAAGAGAGAATGGAGAATTTTTGAATAGCCACTAAGTCACCTCAATGGGGATATGTATCTCCCCAACAAGCAAATCATACTTCATCTTGACACGAGGAATAGGGCATTCAAAGCTTCCAATAAGAATCGATGAAGTCTTTTCGATAGCATTGATGCAATGTACTTGATATCGTTTCTTCGGAAAGTGCACTTGTGTGCTCATTACCATTGACATGGAAAGTGACATTTCCTTTGTTGCAATCTATAACAGCCCCTGCAGTGTTTAAAAAGGGTCTTCCGAGGATGACTGCCATGGCATCGTCCTCGGGAATATCCAAGATAACAAAGTGTGTTAAGATAGTGGTGTTAGCAACCACAACAGGCACATCCTTGCAAATGCCGATAGGGAAAGCAGTTAATTTGTCGTCCATTTGTAGATAAATTTCAATGGGTGTCAACTTATCCAGTTCAAGTCTACGATAAAGAGAGAGCGGCATAACACTAACACCGGCTCCAAGGTCACATAAGGCAGTTCTTACGTAGTTTCCTTTAATGGAACAAGGTATAGTGGGCACTCCGGGATCACCAAGTTTCTTAGGGGTTCCACCTTTGAAAGTGTAATTGGCAAGCATGGTGGAGATCTCAAGATCTGGTATCTTCCGTTTATTGGTTACGATATCTTTCATGTACTTGGCATACATAGACATTTTGAGCATATCAGTTAACCACATCTGCAGAAAGATGGGTCTTATCATCTCAACGAAGCGCTCAAAATCCTCATCATGCTTTTTCTTGGATGGCTTAGGAGGAAAGGGCATAGATATCTAAACCCATGGCTCCCTTTCTTTACCATGCTTCCTAGCAGTGAAGTCATTCTTATCGTATCTCTTAGGTTGTGGGTTATCAGGATTAACCGTAGGTTCAATCTCCACATCCTCATCATTGCTAGGTTGAGCATTATTATAAAACATCATTGTCCATATTGTCACGAGGTTCATGTTCATCACCAGATTGTGTTTCTGCATCAGACACAGAAATATCATTAGGTTCTTCAGGTGTGACAGTATTTGGTGAACTGGCATGTAGGTTTCTATCATCCTTCTACTTCTCCTTAGGATGACTGGGTGTATCAGCATTAATTCCTTGAGAATCTTGATCAATTCTCTTAGGATGACCTTCTGGATACAAAGGTTCCTGAGTCATTTTGCATCCTCTAGTAATGACTCTGACAGAGTTGTCATTTAATTCATTGATCAAGTCATTCTGAGCTTTAAGTACTTGTTCTACCTGAGTAGTAATCATAGAGGCATGTTTACTCAGAAGCTTCAGATCATTGACATTTCTGTCTACACAAGCACTTAAATGGCTAAGCATACGAGTACTTTGTTCCAAATGTGTGCTAACATAATCATTGAAACTCTGTTGTTTGGCAACAAAGTTGTCAAATTCATCAAAGCATAGGCTAGCAGGTTTGTCAAAAGGAATATCACTCTCATCAAACCTACGCAGAGAATTTACGTCTACTACCTGTATCGGGTTATCGAGACCATGGATCTCTTCGATAGGTGGTGGATTTTTGACATCTTCAGATCTAATGCCTTTCTCTTGCATAGATTTCTTGGCTTCTTGCATATCTTCGGGACTGAGGAATAGAATACCTCTTTTCTTCGGAGTTGGCTTAGGAGGTGGTTCGGGAATAGTCCAAGCATTATCGTTGATCAAGATGTTATTCAGTAGGGTCTCAGCTTGTTCTATAGTTCGTTCCCTAAAAACACAACCGACACAGCTATCTAGGTGGTCTCTAGAGGCATCGGTAAGTCCGTTATAGAAGATATCAAGTATCTCGTTCTTCTTAAGAGGGTGATCAGGCAAAGCATTATGTAGCTCGATGAGCCTCCCCCAAGCTTGTGGGAGACTCTCTTCTTGGAGTTGAGCAAAGTTGTATATTTTCTGCAAGGCAGCTTGCTTCTTATGGGCAGGGAAATATTTCTCACAGAAGTAATAGACCATATCCTGGGGACTACTCACACATCCAGGAGCAAGAGAGGTGAACCATGCTTTAGCGTCATCCTTTAGAGAGAAAGGAAATAGCTTAAGGATATAGTAGTGGCGGATCTTCTCCTCACTAGTGAAAAGGGTGGCTATATCGTGTAGTTTGGTAAGATGGGATACGACCATCTTAGACTCATAACCGTGGAAAGGATCAGATTCGACTAGAGAGATTATCTCAGGGTCGACAGAGAATGCATAATCCTTATCGGTGATAAAGATAGGTGAAGTGGCAAACTTCGGGTCGTATTTCATCCTAGCTTTCAGAGATTTTTCCTTCCACTTGAGAAGTAATTTCTCAGCGTCATAGGCATCCTTACACACAATAAAATCCTCAGCTATCTCTCCCTCCATAACGTAACCCTCAGCTATATCAGGCAATTCATATCTAGGAGAGCTAGATCTAGCAGGAGCAAAAGCAGGTTCTATCTCAATAGTATCAGCAGTTTCACAAGCATCACGAGCATTGGCAGTAACTCTAGCAATATGAGCATCAAGGAACACCCCTAGTGGAACATCAGGCAAAGTAGTATCTCTAGCGGTATCAAGCGTAGCATCATCAGGCATAATAGCATGTCTAGCATCATCGGGCAAAGCAGTATTAGGCATAGCATCTCTAGCAGTATAAGGCAAAGCAGTATCAGGCATAGCATCTCTAGCAGTATCAGGCATAACATCTCTAGCAGTATCAGGCATAGCATCTCTAGCAGTATCAGGCATAACATCTCTAGCAGTATCAGGCAAAGCAGTATTAGGCATAACATATCTAGCAGTATCAGGCATAGCATCATCAAGCACAGGCGACATATCAAGATTTCTAGCAGGAGGTTGTCACATCCCTGACACCTTAAGCAAGTTAGTCTTGTGCTCATGTCTTATTTGCATTGCATCTAAGAAATTTTCAACAAGAACAAAGAAAGAGGTGAAGGAAAAACTCAAACCCTAGCCACTTCTTAAAGTGAGGGAAAATTTCAAACTAGTTAAAATCAATGAACCCAAAATGGCCTCAAGAAAAGTTCAAACTTTCTGATAAATCGTGAAAGTAAATGAGCAATGAAGAAAACTATTTTCTTGACACTTTAAGCATTTTAAATAAATGCAAAAAGCTACTGCTTTCAAGTTTTAAATTTGAAATCAGAAATTTTAAACTTTCAAAAATGTTGAAAACTTTAGGAATGGTTGGAAATATTCCAACAAATATTCTAGGGTCCTCAACATAGTTTTTACAATTTATTTGGGAGTTGAAATAAATAGAGAATCAGTGAAATAGCAAAACAGAAACAAAAACAGAAAGAAAATGAAAAATCCTTACCTGTCGCCTAACCTGGCCCGGCCGAGCATTTCCTGTCGCCTTCCTCCCCCGCCAGTGGGCAGCAGGAGGTGGCCGCCGCGTACTCCGGCGCAGCCACGCACCTGTGCGCCTGCCTGGCCGCCGCCTCACGCTGGCAAGCACGGGGATAAGCTCCCCGAGCCCGTGGCTATCCATTCCTAGCGCCAGTTTCCCCCCTCCTCTCGGATCTCTCCTCCCTCCTTCTGCCGCCATTGGAGCCCGAGCAGAGCTCGAGCTCGCCGTCATTCTAGCCTCCCCTCCTTCCTTCTGAGCTGCGCATTAGCTCTGCCGCAACCCCCTGAAGCTCCCTAGCCACGAGCCCGACGCCCAGATGCAGTGAAACGACGAGAAGCTGTCGTCTTCTTCCTCAGGTCACCGAAGATCGCCGCCAACGTTCTCCCTCTCCAGGCCGTCCCCGAGCAAACTAGCGCCACCACTGCACTCCCCGTGAGCATGCGGTCATTTCCCCTAAGATCTCCCCGTCTATCCCCTCCTCTAGGCCTAGTTCCACCGGAGCCCGACAAGATCCGTCGCTGCAGCTCGTCGCCGGCAACCCTCCGGTGATCAGCTCGTCCTTCTGAGGGCACCAGCAGCTTCAGGCCGTCGCGTAGATGCCGTAGGAGCTAAGTCCCGTGCGCAACTCCCTATGTATCGATGAACTCGATGACGCCCGAACCTTGGCCGCCGCCAAGCTCGTCGCCGGCGTCATCTCCGGCCAGATCAGCCCCGGCTAAGTGCAGAAATGGAACCGCGGGAGAAGTGTCGTTCTTCTGGTGCTCTCCGCGCAACGTTTGGCCCCGTGTGCGCCGTTTCCGAGCCCCTCCGCCGTTCTGGTGGTCGCCGGAGGCTCCCCGCCGGCGAGGATGACCTCGCCGCCGGTGGATCTCAGCTGGACCGAGCCACTGACGTGTGGGGCCAGCCTCTGGACAGTTTAGAAATAATAAAAATAAATCAGAAAAGTTAATAAGTCACTGACATGTGGGTCCAGTAAGATTAATCAGCTAATTAAGTTTAATCTTAATCTAAAACTGACCAGAGACACTGACTAGTGGGTCCCACTGGTCAGGTTTGACTTTCAACGGCCAGTTGGACCTGCTGATGTCATGCTGATGCAGTAAAAGTATTTTCTAATATAAGAATAATTCCAGAAATGTTTAAAACTTCAAAAATTCATAGAAATTAATCTGTAACTCCAATGAAAATAATTTATATATGAAAAAGTATCAGAAAAATTCAAGGAATCTGAATATGCTATTTTCAATCATGTTTGAAAAATTTACAGAACCCAAACATGTAGATTAATGAATAAGTCAATTCTTATAAATACTTTTAAAATGGAATATGAAAAGTATTTAAATTTCTTTTTGTTTGAGATGATCAAACATTGTTCTAATAACAAACCAGTACCTTAACATGACATCTCATGCATGCTAACGTCAAGTTGATCTGAGCATCAGGTCGAATCAATTAAATCGGTATCCGAGAATACCTCGTTTTGAATTGATATTTGAATGTGATTCAAATCAACTTCAAACCTAATACATGTTGATTATAATAGTTTATCACCTTGCATTCTCATGCCATGCTCATGCATCATCTTGTTTGCATATGACTGTTATTGATTGTTGCCATTCATTTCGGTAGGCTCCGCACCCCCGGATTCCACCGAATATCCGTCTGACGGATATTGTCCCTCCTCTGAGCAACAAGGCAAGCAACCATTTTGATCATCCCGATAAATCCCATGTTCTTGCTCCTGCACTTGTTTATTGCATTAGGATCAAATGCTTCAACTGCTTTTGCCACGTTAGTTGAACCCACTTCCTTTGCATGACCTATCCTTGTCACAGTAAATAGCCAAACCTTGCAACCTAGCATACCTGGTAGTTGCTTGAGCCATGATGTGTCTTATCCTGCTATGCATGCTATGCTTAGAGTTGTGTATGGTCTGTCATCTCGGAGATGAACAGAATTGTGAGAATGTGTTCGGTAAGCAAAGGTTGTGTGTTGAACCTGATTTGGTAAAGGTACCGGTGAAAGGCTGTGTAGGAGTACATGGCGGGTTGTTTCATTGGAACCGTCCTTAGGAACTGAGTTCCGTGTATGTAATCCAAGACTAGATACTACCACACGTTGGGATACTTAATTGACCCTCTCGACTTATTAATCGCTTAGTACTCGGTCCAGGAGTTGCAAGTAGTTTCTCGTGTTTATAGTCATGCTGGAGGCCGTGCATAGTGCTGACCTGAGAGGTGGGCTATGATGCGGTAGGCAGTGGCACGGTGTACCAAGTGGCACCCGGATGGTGGGCTTGGGAACCCTGCGCACATCGTTTGAGGCCGTGGCGGAAACCCCGGCCGGACTTCCGTACGGGTTACTCTCAGATAGGCGATAAACCTGGACTAGGTACTAGTGTGGTTAACGGTCGTGGCCGACTCCCTCGCTGGGCTTCCGCTTGAAGGTTGCCGAGGTGCATGACGTGCACATGGCGATAAGTGGAGAGAGCGTGTGTGACGAAGTACACCCCTGCAGGCTTATGATCTACTCGAATAGCCGCGTCCGCGGATATGGACTACTTGGAGACATATGTTGTTCATAGATAACTTCAATGGCTACTCATAAAAATGTCAAGATAAGCGTGAGTGTCGTGGACGGCAATTCCGTATGGAGACAGAATGATTCCACGATAGTGTATTGTTGTGGTGTTAGTGGACTCGTGTGCGAGAAATCAAGTTGTCAAAATTATTTCAAAATGCAAGTTGTCTCGCCACGAGTCAAATGCTCGCTTTCCGCATGAAACCCCACAATACCTTATTGATACTTTGCATGAGTAGATAGTTATCCCAAAGTCTTGCTAAGTACCTTCGTACTCATGTTTGCTTAACAAATGCTGCAGAGGTTGCTAATGACCCTAATGGAGGGTTCTTCGTAGACATCGACGACGACGAGTAGCTGGTGTCCCAGCTACGATCTGGCCCTACGTTGGGTCTGTAGTATAGTCAGGCCATGTTCCTTCTAGTTGTCATGTCTGTACTCACACAGTTTAATCTCTTCCGCTGGCTTGTAACTGAATGACTGCTATTATGGGTCGTGAGACCCTTAATGTGTAATATTATGTGTGTGGCTCTTCCGAGCCTCTTAAATAAAGCTTGTATGTTTATGGTTATGTTGTGATGCCATCGATGTATCTATACATATCGGTATGCCATGCGTACGTGTGTCGTACTTGATATGTATGGGGTTCGATTACCTAGTCGTGAACTTTAGTAGCACTCCTTACAAGGAAATGCCCCTTTGTGATCCAATGAGCGTTGGTAGTTCGCTACTGCTCCGGACATATTGGTTGACTGGCATGTGTCCTTCTTAGCTGCTGTGTCTGTCCCCTTTGGGGAAATGTCACGCGATGTAATGGAGTCCTTGTAGCTTGCTACGACTCGTCTACACTCGCTCGTGACCGACACCTGCTTTGTTGGGTCATGTATGCCTGTCCTTGTGCGGTACTGCCACTTTGGTTTATGACTAGACATGTCGATCCGGGTTCTTTGACATTGGAATGCTAGCGACACTATTGCATACGTGAGTCAAAAGACGCAAACGGTCCCGGCTAAGGTAAGGCTGCAACCTTGGAGTTAACCGTGCGTGAGACCGCAAAGGGATGCGATGTGTTACAGGCTAGATTCCTATGGCTTAGGATCGGGGTCTCGACAAGGTGATGTCGCAAACTTACTCATAACTGAAGGTGAATCAAGTGCAGAGCTAGATGGCAATTCCTTACCTCCCCTCGTAGTTGAGGGCAAGACTTTGGTTTTTGGATCCTTCAGATTCTTCATAGTGATCAGCAGATATAAATCCCAAGTGAGTCAGAGAATATAGCAATACCTCCCCGGCAACGGCGCCAGAATAATGTTGATTGGCAATCTCTAGCAATAGCTAGACGACTGCTATTCTCGATTGCTCAACAATTAGAAATTGTCTTGCGATAACCCACCAACGCGTGGGATCGAGGCAGTTTTCGAGGGTAGAGTATTCAACCCAAATTTGTTGGTTCGCCAAGGAAGTGAGAGGATATTCTCAAGTATTAGCAGCTGAATGTGTCAGATTCAACCACACCTGAAAGATTAATGTCTGCAAGCAAAGTATCAACAGCAAAGTAATATGATAACAATGGTGTCAGAAACGATCTGTTGACGACAGACTATTCCTAACTGTCGTATCAATGGCGCCAGCCGTTGCCTGTTGATGGAAATTGTCTTTTCCCGTCAATGCCGAGCGAAACAGAATTGTAGCAGGTAGCAGCAGTGTAACGAGTAGCAGCAGCGGCAAGTAACAGCAGTAGCAAGTAGCAACAGTAGCAAGTAACAACAGTAGCAAGTAGCAACATTAGCAAGAGTAGTAACAGCAGCAGAGCAAAACAAGTAACAATAGCAACAGTGGGACAAACTCATAGGCAATGGGTCGGTGATTTGTTTGGATGATATTCATCATGCAACAGTTATAACACGGAGAGATATATGCCTAGCTCCCGTTCGTCAATGGGATGTAGGCATGCATTCCGTGTGTCGTCATACGTGCTTAGGGAAAAGAACTTGCTTGACATCTATTGTCCATCCCTCCCGTGGCAGCGGGGTCCAAAAGGAAACTACGGGATATTAAGGTTCTCCTTTTAATAAAGAACCGGACCAACGCATTAGCACTTGGTGAACACATGAACTCCTCAAACTATGGTCATCACCGGGAGTGGTTCCGGTTATTGTCACTCCGTGGTTGTCGGGTCATAACACATAGTAGGTAACTACAACTTGCAAGATCGGATCTAAAACACACATATATTGGTGACAACATAATAATTTCATATCTGAAATCATGGCACTCGGGCCCTAGTGACAAGAATTAAGCATGGCAAAGTAGTAGCAACATCAATCTTAGAACATAGTGGATACTAGGGATCAATCCCAGTCAAAACTAACTCGATTACATGATAGATCTCATTCTACTCATCACCGCCCAGCAAGTCTATGAATAGATTACTCACGAACGATGAAGAGCTTCACGGAATTGGAGAGGGAAGAAGGTTGATGATGATGATGATGACGACGATTTCCCCTCTCCGGAGCCCAAAACGGACTCCAGATCTGCCTTCTAGATGAAGAACAGGATGTGGCGGCTCCTCCGTATCGCAAACGCGACGAAATCTTGTCTCTTGATTTTTTCTGGGACGAAAGTGAATTTATAGAGCTAAGATTGGGGGCGACAGAACCATGTGGGCCCACAAGCTTGCTAGCCGCCACCTGGGGGTGGCGGCTACAGGGCTTGTGGCCCACTGGCCCATCCCCTGTGGTGGATCTTTCCGCAGGTATTTTTCATATTTTCTAGAAATATTCTCCGTAAATTTTCAGGACGTTCTGAGAACTTTCATTTCTGCACAAAAACAACACCAAGGCAATTCTGCTGAGAACAACGTCAGTCCAGGTTAGTTCCTTTCAAATCATGCAAATTAGAGTCCAAAACAAGGGCAACAGAGTTTGGAAAAGTAGATATGATGGAGACGTATCACTGCTCAGTCTCGTCAGAAGAGTCAGTATGACCGTCATCATCAAGATATGGTATATCAACCTAGCGAAAAGGCTTATCTTCGTGTCACACCAATGAGAGGTGCACATCGTTTCGGGATCAAGGGCAAGTTAGCTCCTCGTTATATTGGTCCTTTCACTGTTCTCGAAAGGCGTGGGAGAGTGGCTTAGCAATTGGAACTACCGGCGAACCTTTCTCAGGTTCACGATGTCTTCCATGTTTCTCAGCTCCGTCGCTGCTTCAAGGATCCTATTCGAGCAGTGGATCATGGTATGCTTGAGCTGCAACAAGACCTCTCTTATAAAGAGCATCCGGTCCGCATTATCGACCAAGCTGAACGTAAAACTCATCGCAAAGTCACCAAGTTCCTTAAGGTGCAGTGGTCAAATCATTCTAAAGATGAAGCCACTTGGGAACGCGAGGATCATCTTCGTGATGAATACCCCGGGCACTTTCCTTCTACCTCTTAATTCTCGAGACGAGAATTCTTGTTAGTAGGGGAGAATTGTGACATCCTCGACTTTTGCTACAGTGATGATTGTAATTAAGCGACAGTGATCCCGCGCTAATGATGCCACGTTACCGTGGATTATATCAATGTTGTCATGTTGGTTGAAACCGAATCAAAATTCAAGCTTAGAGATTAAGTCAAACGTGAAAAGATTTTGGTTGTGAAAATAGAAACGTCGTGGAGTTATAAAGATTACCTAGCGAAGTATAAAAAATGAATCAGGCACTTTTGGAAATATTGGTGATCCCAATATATTTAGAAGTGGAGCTTTAAATAAAATAGAGTAAAGAAATATAGTAAATGAAAATAAATAAATAAAAGAAAGAATTAAAAGTACATATAATAAATTATAAAAGAAAGTCAATAAAATTAGGTAATAAAAAGAATTAGATTTAATAATAAAAAGAAAGTAATTAAAAAAACTAAAAAAAAAGAGAACCGACCCCCTCTCCCAACTAGGCGTGGTGGCCCAACCGGCGAGGCCACGCGCACTCGCAGGGGGAAACCCTAGCGAACCCCCGGTTCCCCCCCGCTCCCCAGCTGCCGCCGCCGGGGGCGGTCGGTCGCCACCAGCCCTTGAGGGGGTCCCTACCCCAGTGCCCCCACGTGTCCCCAACCCCTCGTAGGGGCTCGACCCCCCACCGACACCTCCCGCTCTCTCACCCGCGAGGGTCCCTCCCCACCCACCTCTC
This sequence comes from Hordeum vulgare subsp. vulgare, assembly GCF_904849725.1. NCBI lineage: Eukaryota > Viridiplantae > Streptophyta > Magnoliopsida > Poales > Poaceae > Hordeum > Hordeum vulgare. The sequence continues at coordinate 51,887,035 of NC_058520.1, read as the reverse complement.
GTTTCCCTCTCGGTACTCCACTACCAGCTCCCAGATCCCCCCACAACCGAGCCTCCATCTCCTCTCACACCCCCACCGACCAGCACCAACCCGCAGGCCGACCGAGCCCTACCGGATCCTCCCGCCGGCCGAGCCCCCCAACGATCCACCCCCCGTCAGCTCCACTCCTTCCCCCGTCGACCGACGACCCCTTCCTCCCGCTCGGTCTAGGAGGGACCAGGCAGGGAGATCCCCCTCCTCCTCGTCAAGCAGGTTGGCCACCTCCGGAAGGCCTCCCCGGCAACGACCGTCCTCGCCGGCATAACCGCGTCACCACCGTTACCGCATTGTCCGCCTCCTCGCCGTCACCTCCGCCTCACGAGAACTCCGGCTTCACCGGGCCCTCTCGTCAACGTCGGTGAGCCCCTCCTCTGGCTCCTCCCACCATCTCCTTCCTCGCACCGTCCCGGTTCCGTTCCGGCAAACGGTGTTCTGATCCGACGCCGTTAGGTTCGTGTAGGTGATCGTGGAGATGTAGCTCTCTCTTTGTGAAGTTGAGCCTTTGTTAACACAAGGTCGGAGTTGTGAGATGTGAAAAAGAGAAATAAAAAATAAATGTTGTATTTGCGTATGTATGTATAAATTTCGTACGTATTTTGTATGTATGAGATGCACGATGTATGTATTTGCGTATATAGGTATATGGAGAATACGTTAATTGTTTAGTTATGTATGTGTGAGTAAAAATGTGTATTTGGCCTAAAGCCACTTACCGGTGCGGCCAACGCACCCCGATGTCTATGACACGGAGGCCCTACACCCTCTTTTGAGTAAAAGTGAAAATGAAAATATAAATATAAAAATAATGTTTTTATTAAATAAATAAATAGCTATATTATTTAATTAATTAATTGGGTAATTAGAATAATTAGAGTATGACAAGTGGGTCCGCCCCTAAATTAATCTGATTAATTAATATTTAATATTAATTAAAACTTGTGCCTATGACGTTCGGGACCCACTGGTCAGTTGACGAGTCAACTATTGATATCAGCATGACATCATGCTGATGTCATAATAGAATTTTATTAAATTATTTAAATCTGTTTTAATTCCTAAATAATTAATAAAACTTTTAAAATTAATATAAAGTAATCCGTAAGTCAGATCAAAAAAATTTCAACATGAAAGTTGATCAGAAGAAGGAGACGAACCCGGATACACGGTCCATTCGTCTGTCAAGCGTCCCTAGCATAGCAAACGTGGAACATTTCCATCGTTTCCAGTCTGACCGGTTGTAGCCCGAGACCCGGAAAATATCGTGAGATATTCTTCCGACCCGTCTATGACGGATGTTGTTGCGTTAGCTCATGTCTAGCCTGCATCTTGCCATGTCATGCATTGTGTTGCACCGTTGCTATTATTTATTGTTTCTTCCCCCTCTTCTTACCGGTAGACCCCGAGACTGACGCTGCTGCCGGGTACATCTACGACCCTGCCGATCAGTCCTTTGCCGCAGAGCAGCAAGGCAAGCAAACCCCCCTTGATCATTCCTATATCGCCTATGTCTTTCTTCCTACTGCTTGCATTAGTATTTTGCTACTGTTGTAGTTAGCTCCTATATCTGATGCATAGCCTATTTTTGATGAACTTCTACTTTCAGCTCTGTACTATAAATCTGCTTAGTATAGGTGGAGCTGTCATCCGCTCTGACCCCGTAGTTCAGTTGCCCCGCTTGTTTTCAAATCTCGATCCCAGATCGACGAGCCACACCCGACACAGCACATAGACCCCCTTAGTTGTACGAGCTACAGAGACACTATCGGGTACCGAGGGTGACACCTCGCTAAGTACTCCTGATGATATCTCTGTAGTATAGCTAGTCGGTCGTGGTTATCGAGGGCGATTCCTCTTTCACCATTCCCGACGATGCCTCTGTCGCGCAACCCCTCAAGTGTGGGACCCTCGAGGGTGATCCCTCTAAGCCCACCTTGATGGATACATCGTTCGGAATCCAACGAGGGTGATACCTCAGATTCCCCCTGACGTTACAACCACACAGTTACTCGACCATGATACTGGGATCATTGGTGATTAGTTGTAAGATGGGTGGATTCCCGCGAGACTGTGTTGATGGCCTAATTAAAATGTTAATGGATTTGGGTATTTGATCTGGGTTGGTTGGAGACCTTTTCGCACTAACCGGCTACGCGGGAAGAATCATGGGTACTCGGCGTCGCGGTATCAGCCGAAGCTTTTCAGATGTCAGTAATGTAGCGGCGCGCGCCCGAGTGGTCCCGAGATGCATCGCGCTTGTGATTAAGGGATGCTAGGACTGACGTCGGCCGCCCACGCCACGTGCAGGAGCGCGAAGGGGAACTGGGCCCACAAACCCTTTGTGCTTAGGAGTTAGACCAGCGGGCTGGCCTCTCTGATTAGTCTTAGGTGGGGTTGCGACGTGTCGATATTCCGAGGCCGGGCAGGACCCAGAAAAGTGTGTCCGGCCAGAGTGTTATCGAGCGTGACGGGACATGTGGTGCACCCCTGCAGGGATGAAAATTAACTATTCGAATAGCCGTGTCCACGGTTACAGGACGACTTGGAGTTGTGCCCTGATCTTATACAACTACAATTGTTACTTAACTGGATCATTTGTTGCCTCGGGATTGCTTCCTCGCACGGAGTCGAGGGAGGATCTTTGGGCGTGACTTCACTTTAATAATGCTGCAACAATATGACTATTAATGTTTTACCCCTGTTCTACTCTCGTCTATTGTTGCAAGACCCTGAAGATGCTAGTCTTCGATAGGACTAGGCCTTCTCTCTCTTTTCTCGCATTGCTGCAGTCAGTCCACATATAACAACCCCCCTTCTTGATACTGATGCATACTTAGAATAGTTCTGATGTAAGACTTGCGAGTACTTTGGATGAGTACTCACCGCTGCTTTGCTCCCCCCTTGTCCCCTTGATCCGTTTGCTGCGACCAGATGATAGAGCCCAGGAGATGGAGGTCCCCGCCGACGACGACAGCTACCCCGACGGTGCCTACTACTACGTGGAGGTCGTTGATGATCAGGAGTAATTAGGAGGTTCCCAGGCAGGAGGCCTCGCCTCGTTCGATCGTTGTATCTTTTGTGCTAGCCTTCTCTAAGGCACCCCAGATTTATGTCTGTACTCAGATATTGTTGCTTCCGCTGACTCATGTGTTTATCGAGCTTCCGTTTTCTAGCCCTCGAGGCCCCTGGCTTGTAATATGAAGCTGATGATCCTTGGGTTTGATCGTACGCATTTGCGTGTATGATTAGCGTACGATTAAAATGAGGGCATCACAGCTGGTTTCCCTAGTGAGGCAATTGCCTCAATCTTGTCCGGGTTGGCCTCAATGCCATGCTCCGACACCAAGAAACCCAACAACTTCCCCGCAGGGACACCAAAGATGCACTTGGTGGGGTTAAGCCTCATCTGGTAAACACGCAGGTTGTCAAAGGTTTCCTTGATATCCTCCAAGAGCGACTCGTTTCGGTGAGACCTGACCACGATGTCACCCACATAAGCGTGGACGTTACGGCCTATCTGGTTGTGCAAGAAATTTTGGATGCAACGCTGATAGGTTGCCCCCGCACTCTTGAGCCCAAACGGCATAGACACGTAACAGAAGGCCCCGAATGGGGTTATGAAGGATGTATTTTCCTGATCCTCTACCGCCATCTTGATTTGATGGTATCCCAAATAAGCATCCAAGAAACACAAACGTTCGCAACCCGCCGCCGAGTCAATAATTTGATCAATGCAGGGAAGGGCGAAAGGATCCTTCAGGCAGGCTGTGTTGAGGTCGGTGTAGTCGATGCACATGCGGAAGGTGACGTTCTTTTTTAGCACCAGGACCGAGTTAGCCAGCCATTCAGGATGGAAAACCTCAATGATAAACCCGGCGTCCAGAAGCCGGGCTACTTCCTCTCCGATCGCCTTACGACGCTCTTCATTGAACCTGCGAAGGTATTGTCGAACTGGCCTAACTTTAGGGTCAGTGTTAAGATGGTGCTCTGCGAATTCTCTCGGTACACCCGGCATGTCAGAAGGTTTCCATGCAAAGATGTCCCGATTCTCATGGATGAATTCGATGAGCGCGCTTTCCTATTTGGGGTCGAGACCCGCCCCAATAGTGAACTGCTTCGTGGAGTCGCCAGGTGTGAAGTCTATAACCTTGGTGTCATCCGTCGGTTTAAACTTGAGGGGCGGCTCTGAATCAATGGTTGGCCTTTTGAGCGGCGTCATGTCTACCGGGTCAATGTTAGCTTGGTGAAATTTGAGCTCCTTAGCCACGCAAGCCGACTCGACGTAAGACGCGTCCCCTTCTTCACATTCTTGAGCTATCTTCCTTTCTCCGCTGACGGTAATGGGACCCTTAGGGCCGGGCATCTTGAGTTTGAGATAAACATAGCATGGGCGGGCCATGAATCTGACGTATGCCGGCCGTCCAAACAACGCATGATAGGGGCTCTTGATCTTGACCACTTCGAACGGGAGAGACTCGCTCCTATAATTTGACTCTGTGCCAAAAGCCACGTTAAGTTTAATCCGCCCAATTGGATACTCCAGCTTACCAGGGACAATGTCGTGAAAGACCGTGGATGATGGCATCAGGTCTTTCTCCAAGAGGTTCATCTGTCGGAAAATATCAAAGTATAAGATGTTGATGCCGCTGCCTACATCCATAAGGACCTTGGAAAGGGTGTACCCTCCGACTTGGGGAGCCACAACCAAAGCCAAGTCACCAGGGTTGTCAACTTGGGGGGATGGTCTTCCCTGCTCCAGGTTATAGGCTGTTCAGACCAATGGAGGTATTGAGGGAGCGCCGGCTCAGCTACGCTGAAGGTTCTATGCTTCACCTTATGATCCCGCTTGCAGGTGCTGGTGGAGAACACGTGATACTGCCCGCTGCTCAATTGTTTGGGGTTGTTCTGAAACCCGCCACGATCTTCCTGTCGCTAGGGATCCCCTTGTGTGTGTGTGTGTGGGGGGGGGGTGCTGGAACACTCCCGGCGGGTGGTACTGCTGGTTGTGAACTTGGTACTGGCCAGCGTTGGGCTGTGACCCGCCCTATGGTCCCGGGTTAGGAAAACCATCGAACGTGACCTGGCGTGACCCGGATGCACTGGGTTGTTCCTGTCGCTGGCCCTGTTCGCCACCTTGACCTCTCCTGAGCGCCTCAGCCCGAAATTCCTGCATCACATAGCAATCCTCCCACGAGTGAGTTGCTGGTAAGATCGAACCCATCACAAAGCACCTCTTCCCATTGAAAGATAAATAAATCAAGTTGTCCAAACAAAACCCAAATATCAGAGAAAAATACGAGGCTATAATGACTCATGCATATAAGAGATCAAAGAAGACTCAAATAACTTTCATTGATAAAAACGTAGATCTGATCATAAACTCAAAGTTCATCGGATCCCAACAAACACACCACAAAATGACTTCCATCATATGGATCTCCAAGAGACCATTGTATTGATAATCAAGAGAGAGAGAGGAATCCATATAGCTACTAACAACGGACCCATAGGTCTACAAAGAACTACTCACGCATCATCGAAGAGGCACCAATGGACATGATGAACCCCTCTGTGATCGTGTCTAGATTGGATCTGGTGTTTTTGGACTCTGTGGCGGCTGGAATTGATTTTCGTCCCCTCTCCTAGGGTTTTTGGAATATTGGGGGTATTTATAGAGCAAAATACGGTGCGTGAGGCCAACGAGGAGGGCACAACCCACCGTGGCGCGCCTGGCCCCCCAGGTGCGCCCTGGTGGGTTGTGCTCCCATCGGAGCTCCCCTCAGGTGCGTTCCTCGCCCACTGGATGTCTTATATCCCAAACAAAATCCACAAAAAGTTTTGCTGTGGTTGGACTTTGTGTTCGGTATTGATTCCGTGTGATGTAAAAAACATTATGAAAACAACAATTGGCACTGGGCACTATGTCAATAGGTTAGTACCAAAAAATGATATAAAATCACTATAAAATGATTGTAAAGCATCCAAGAATGATAATATAACATCATGGAACAATCAAAAAATTTAGATACGTTGCAGACGTATTAGCATCCCCAAGCTTAATTCATGCTCGTCCTCTAGTAGGTAAATGATAAAAACAGAATTTTTGATGTGGAATGCTGCCTAACATGTTCATCACATTTCTTTTCTTTATAGCATGGACATTTGGACTTTTATATGGTTCATAGCAGTAGTCTAGTTTTGACATGAAGACTTTAATACCCAAGCATACCAACAAGAAACCATTTCTTTCAAAATATCAACACTAAAGCAAGTTATCCCTAGCCCATTATGCTCAATCATTGATCCATTCATGAAACACACTCGAATATTAGCTACAGCCAATGCTCAAATACGATCATAGTGCCCCTTACTTGGTGCTTTATGAGAGAAGATGGAGACTCAAATTAAATATAAAAATTGCATAAGTAAAAGAAAGTCCCTTTGCAGAGGGAAGTAGGGATTTGTAGAGGTCCGAGAGCTCAAAGCGAAAATTGAGAAATAAAAACATTTTGGGAGGCATACTTTTCCCACCAACGAAAACGACTTAGAGCTCCCAACACTTTCCATGCTAGATACATCATAGGCGGTTCCCAAACAAAAAATAAAGTTTATTCCTTTTTCCACCATTACTTTCACTTTCCGTGGCTTGTTCGTATCCACGGGTGCCCTCCATACCAACACTTTCCAAGGAATTTCTTATTTGACAACAAAAAGTAAATTCATTTTTTTATTTCGGGACTGGGCATCCCTAATACCTTTGTCGTACTCTCATGCAATGACAAGTGAATAAACACTCATCGTGAGAATAACACATCTAGCATGGAAAATATTGGCCACCCCTCACCGCCTTGCGAGCGGTAGAGCACACAAAAGAGAAATTTAATTTGAAAATTAGAGATGGCACATGCAAATTTTCTTATAACCACATGGAAATACTGCATATGGGTAGGTATAGTAGACTCATATGGCAAAAGTAGTTTAAATGGTTTTGGATGCACAAGTAGTGATCATACTTAGTGCAAAATGAAGGCTAGCAAAAAGATTGAGAAGCGACCAACCAAGAAACGAAAAATTGCGTACCCAAGCATTAAGCATAAGTAACACCAAATAACGCACCACAAGTAGGATATAAATTTCATTGCATAACTATTGACTTTCGTGCTTGCATGGGGAATCACAAACCTTAACATCAGTATTCTTACTAAAGCACAATTACTCATCAACATGACTCGCGTATCATATCGTCATATCTCAAATCATTACTAAGAATCAAGTTTATTTTGTCCAATGATCTTCATGAAAGTTTTATTATATCCTCCTTGGATATCTATCACATTGGAACTATTTTAATATGTTGCTTTTGATAAGCTCAAACAAATTTAAGTGAAGAACATGACCATAATTGTTCTTTCTCTCAAAATAATTAAGTGAAGCAAGAGAGAATTTCTTAAATTATTTAATAAATCCCAAATAAGCCTAAGTGAAGCATGAGAGCATTTCTTCAAAAATAACAAAGCACACCATGCTCTAAAAGATATAAGTGAAGTACTAGAGCAAATCCATGGCTCTACAAATTTAAGTGAAGCATAGGAGCAAGCATAGCATAATTTTTGGCTCTCTCAAAAAGGTGTGTCCATCAAGGATTCAAGACTTAAAACACAAAGCAAAACAAGAAAAGACTCATATCATACAAGACGCTCCAAGCAAAACTCATAATATGTGATGAATAAAAATATAGTTTCAAGTAAAATACCGATGATTGTTAGAAGAAAGAGGGGATGCCACTCGGGGGAATCCCCAAGCTTAGTTGCTTTCTACTTATTGAATATTATCTTGGGGTTCCTCAGGAATCCCCAAGCTTAGCCTTTTGTTAATCCTTATTCCTTCATCCATCGTAAGATCACCCAAAACTTGAAAACGTCAATCACACAAAACTCAACAAAACCTTTGTGAGATCCGTTAATATAAGAAAGCAAACCACTACTATAAGTACTGTTGCAACCTATTCATATTTTATTTTTGCATTATATATACTGTACTACAACTTTTCTATGGAAAAAACTCATCAAAGAAAACCATAGAATCATCAAAACAAGCACACAACGCAAAGAAAACAGAATCTGTCAAAAACAGAACAGTCTGTAGCAATCTGACTACTTCGAATACTTTTGTAACTCCAACAATTCTGAAAAATTAGAATGACGTTAATAATTTTTTTATTAATCTTCTAAAAAAATAATCAACTCAAAATCACTCTAATGTTAAAAATGAAAAATAATTTTGGGAGCGCAAAAGTTTCTGATTTTCAGCAAGATCAAATCAACTTTCACCCAAATCATCCCAAAGGCATTGCTTGGCACAAACACTAATTTAAACCACAAAAACACATCTAACCAGAGGTATAATTTTGTATTTTATTGAAAACAGCAAGAAAACCAAAAAGCTAAAAGATACAAGTTGGGTTGCCTCCCAACAAGCGCTATTGTTTTACTCTCCTAGCTAGGCATAATGCGTAGGATCTAAGTGTTGTTATGTTTGTTTATAGATCCATATGATGCCCTCATGATTGATTCATATGGTGGCCTAATTCTTGTTCTAGGTAAGTGTTACATTCCCTTCTTAGTGGAAATTGAAATTTAATACCGTCTTTCATATCAATCACGACACCAGTAGTTCGTAAAAATGGTCTATCAAGTATAATTGGACAAGATGGAGTGCAATCAATATCAAGAATAATAAAATCTATGGGCACATAATTCCTATTTGCAAGAATAAGAACATCATTAATTCTTCACATAGGCTTTTAACAGTAGAATCCGCCAAGTGCAAATTTAAAGAGCATTCTTCAATATTGGTAAGACCAAGCACATCACATAAAGATTTTGGAATTGTAGAAACACTAGCACCCAAGTCACATAAAGCAAAACACTCATAATTTTTAATCTTGACTTTGATAGTAGGATCCCACTCACCATGCAATTTTCTAGGAATTGAAACTTCTAATTCCAATTTTCTTCAAAAGCTTTCATCATAGCATCAACAATATGTTTAGTAAAAGCTTTATTTTGTTCATAGGCATGGGGTGAATTTATCATGGATTGAAACAAAGAAATACAATCAACAAAAGAGTAACTATAATAATTAAAGTGTTTGTAATCCAAAATAGCGGGCACATCACTACTTAAAATCTTAACCTCTTCAAACCCACTTTTATCAATTTTCTCATCAGGATTTTCACCCTCTGTATCATAGGGACGCCTTCTAACTAAAGTTTACTCTTCTCTAGTCCCTTTTTCATCAGTCTTAATTTTTACTAAACAAAGAATCAATAGAAGAAACACTAATCATTTTAAGATCTTCATTTTTATTTTCTAACAAGATTAGTTTGGCAGCCATTTGATTCACTAAAGTATCTTGTGCATCGGATATTTTTCCCAACAAACTTTCAACAAAAGCATACTTAGATTGGAGATTGCAAATTTCTCTACTAATATCATCAAGTTGTTCCGTTATAGGCTCTAACACAACGGAGTGTTCCTTAAGTTCTTCAGTAAAATACTTATTATGCTCAAATTGTGTAGTCATATAATCCTTAGTGCTTTTATCAATTTCAAGCACAATATTTTGGTAAGGAACATCATAATATTTTCTTTGAGGCATCACGATTACGCAAACAAGATTGCACACAAAAAAGATCTGCGAGAAAACGGCAAACGAAAAAGAGATCGAATAAAACGACAATTTTTTGTGAAGTGGGGGAGAGGAAAACGAGATGCAAAAGGCAAATAGTGTAAATTGAGAGGAGATGAGATTTGTGATTAGGAACCTGGTTGTTGTTGAAGATCCTATCCGGGAACGGTGCCAGAAATTATTTTTGTGTCTGCTAGAACTAAGTCGATATTTCCCCAAAGAGGAAGGGATGATGCAGTATAACTATGGTAGGTATTTCCCTTAGTGATGAGACCAAGGTTATCGAACCAATAGGAGAACCTCCTCACATGACGTAAACAACACCTGCACACATATAAGAAATACTCGCAACCCGACATGATAAAGGGGTTGTCAATCCCTTTCGGGTATGGCGCGTCAAGATAGGCAAATAACGTGAGGTAGAAGTGGTAGAAAGGATAAATAGATCGCGGAACAAATAAATTGTAGCAAGGTATTTTTGTATTTTTGGTTTCATAGGTCTGAAAATAAAATCAAAGGAAAATAGATCGCAAAGGCAAATATGATGAAAAGAGACCCGAGGCCGTAGGTTTCACTAGTGGCTTCTCTCCAGAAAAATAGCAAATGGTGGGAAAACTATTACTGTTAGGCAATTGATAGAACTTCAAATAATCATGACGATATCCACACAATGATCATTATATAGGCATCACGTCCAAGATTAGTAGACGGACTCCTGCCTGCATCTACTATTATTACTCCACACATCAACCGCTATCCAGCATGCATCTAGTGTATTAAGTTCATGGAAAAATGGAGTAATGCAATAAGAACGATGACATGATGTACAAAAGATCTATTTATCTAGAACTATACCCCATCTTGTTATCCTTAATAGCAACGATACATACTGTTGGAATTATGCCCTAGAGGCAATAATAAATGTATAGTTATTATTATAATTCCTGTATCAAGATAATAGTTTATTATCCATGCTATATTTGTATTGAATGAAGACTCATTTACATGTGTGGATACATAGACAAAACACCGTCCCTAGCATGCCTCTAGTTGGCTAGCCAGTTGATCGATGATAGTCAGTGTCTTCTGATTATGAACAAAGTGTTGTTGCTTGATAACTTGATCACGTCATTAGGAGAATCACATGATGGACTAGACCCAAACTAATAGACGTAGCATGTTGATCGTGTCATTTTGTTGCTACTGTTTTCTGCGTGTCAAGTATTTATTCCTATGACCATGAGATCATATAACTCACTGACACCGGAGGAATGCTTTGTGTGTATCAAACGTCGCAACGTAACTGGGTGACTATAAAGATGCTCTACAGGTATCTCCGAAGGTGTTAGTTGAGTTAGTATGGATCAAGACTGGGATTTGTCACTCCGTATGACGGAGAGGTATCTCGGGGCCCACTCGGTAATACAACATCACACACAAGCCTTGCAAGCAATGTAACTTAGTGTAAGTTGCGGGATCTTGCATTACGGAACGAGTAAAGAGACTTGCCGGTAAACGAGATTGAAATAGGTATGCGGATACCGACGATCGAATCTCGGGCAAGTAACATACCGAAGGACAAAGGGAATGACATACGGGATTATACGAATCCTTGGCACTGAGGTTCAAACGATAAGATCTTCGTAGAATATGTAGGATCCAATATGGGCATCCAGGTCCCGCTATTGGATATTGACCGAGGAGTCTCTCGGGTCATGTCTACATAGTTCTCGAACCCGCAGGGTCTGCACACTTAAGGTTTGACGTTGTTTTATGCGTATTTGAGTTATATGGTTGGTTACCGAATGTTGTTCGGAGTCCCGGATGAGATCACGGACGTCACGAGGGTTTCCGGAATGGTCCGGAAACGAAGATTGATATATAGGATGACCTCATTTGATTACCGGAAGGTTTTCGGAGTTACCGGGAATGTACCGGGAATGACGAATGGGTTCCGGGAGTTCACCGGGGGGGCAACCCACCCCGGGGAAGCCCATAGGCTTTGGGGAGACACACCAGCCCTTAGTGGGCTGGTGGGACAGCCCCAAGGAGGCCTATGCGCCAAGAAAAGAAAATCAAAGGAAAAGAAAAAAAAAGGAGGGAAGAAGTGGGAAGGGAGGGGGACTACTCCCACCAAACCAAGTCCAACTCGGTTTGGGGGGGGAGTCCTCCCCCCCTTGGCTCAGCCGACCCCTTGGGAGTCCCTTGGACCCCAAGGCAAGGTCCCCCTCCCTCCTCCTATATATATGGGGCATTTAGGGCAGATTTGAGACGACTTTCTCACGGCTGCCCGACCACATACCTCCATAGTTTTTCCTCTAGATCGCGTTTCTGCGGAGCTCGGGCGGAGCCCTGCTGAGACAAGATCATCACCAACCTCCCGAGCACCGTCACGCTGCCGGAGAACTCTTCTACCTCTCCGTCTCTCTTGCTGGATTAAGAAGGCCGAGATCATCGTCGAGCTGTACGTGTGCTGAACGCGGAGGTGCCGTCCGTTCGGTACTAGATCGTGGGACTGATCGCGGGATTGTTCGCGGGGCGGATCGAGGGACGTGAGGACGTTCCACTACATCAACCGCGTTCTCTAACACTTCTGCTGTATGATCTACAAGGGTACGTACATCACTCATCCCCTCTCGTAGATCGACATCACCATGATAGGTCTTCGTGCACGTAGGAAAATTTTTGTTTCCCATGCGACGTTCCCCAACAGTGGCATCATGAGCTAGGTTCATGCGTAGATGTCTTCTCGAGTAGAACACAAAAGGTTTTGTGGGCGGTGATGTGCGTTTTGCTGCCCTCCTTAGTCTTTTCTTGATTCCGCGGTATTGTTGGATTGAAGCGGCTTGGACCGACATTACTCGTACGCTTACGAGAGACTGGTTTCATCGTTACGAGTAACCCCCTTTGCTCAAAGATGACTGGCAAGTGTCGGTTTCTCCAACTTTAGTTGAATCGGATTTGACCGAGGAGGTCCTTGGATGAGGTTAAATAGCAACTCATATATCTCTGTTGTGGTGTTTGCGTAAGTAAGATGCGATCCTACTAGATACCCTTGGTCACCACGTAAAACATGCAACAACAAAATTAGAGGACGTCTAACTTGTTTTTGCAGGGTATGATTGTGATGTGATATGGCCAAAGATGTGATGTGATATATTGGATGTATGAGATGATCATGTTGTAATAGAAATATCGACTTGCACGTCGATGGTACAGCAACCGGCAGGAGCCATAGGGTTGTCTTTATACTAACATATGTGCTTGCAGATGCGTTTACTATTTTGCTAGGATGTAGCTTTAGTAGTAATAGCATAAGTAGCACGACAACCACGATGGCAACACGTTGATGGATGATCATGGTGTGGCGCCGGTGACAAGAAGATCGTGCCGGTGCTTTGGTGATGGAGATCAAGAAGCACGTGATGATGGCCATATCATGTCACTTATGAATTGCATGTGATGTTAATCCTTTTATGCACCTTATTTTGCTTAGAACGACGGTAGCATTATGAGGTGATCTCTCACTAAAATTTCAAGACGAAATTGTGTTCTCCCCGACTGTGCACCGTTGCTACAGTTCGTCGTTTCGAGACACCACGTGATGATCGGGTGTGATAGACTCAACGTTCACATACAACGGGTGCAAAACAGTTGCGCACGGGGAACACTCGGGTTAAGCTTGACGAGCCTAGCATGTGCAGACATGGCCTCGGAACACATGAGACCGAAAGGTCGATCATGAATCATATAGTTGATATGATTAGCATAGGGATGCTTACCACTGAAACTATACTCAACTCACGTGATGATCGGACTTGGGATAGTGTAAGTGGATCATGAACCACTCAAATGACTAGAGAGATGTACTTTTTGAGTGGGAGTTTAGCATATAATTTGATTAAGTTGAACTCTAATTATCTTGAACATAGTCTAAATCCACTTTGAATATATTTGTGTTGTAGATCATTGCTCACGCAAGTGTCATCCTGAATTTTAATACGTTCCTAGAGAAAGCTAAGTTGAAAGATGATGGAAGCAACTTTGTAGACTGGGCTCGTAATCTTAAGCTAATCTTACAAGCTGGAAAGAAGGATTATGTCCTTAATGCTGCGCTAGGAGATGAACCACCCGCTACGGCTGATCAGGATGTTAAGAACGCTTGGTTAGCACGTAAGGAGGACTACTCAATAGTTCAATGTGCAGTCTTGTATGGCTTAGAACCGGGACTTCAACGTCGCTTTGAGCGTCATGGAGCATTTGAGATGTTCCAGGAGTTGAAGTTTATCTTTCAGAAGAACGCCCGGATCGAGAGGTATGAGACCTCCGATAAATTGTATGCTTGCAAGATGGAGGAAAACTCGTCTGTCAGTGAACATGTGCTCAAAATGTCTGGGTACTCAAACCGTCTAGCTGAACTGGGGATTGAACTCCCGCAAGAAGCTATCACTGACAGAATCCTTCAATCACTGCCGCCAAGCTATAAAGGCTTTGTGTTGAACTACAACATGCAAGGGATGAACAAGTCTCCCGGCGATTTGTTTGCGATGCTGAAAGTCGCAGAGTCTGAACTCCGTAAAGAGCATCAAGTGTTGATGGTGAGCAAGACCACTAGTTTCAAGAGAAACGGCAAAGGCAAGAAGGGCAATTCGAAGAAGAGCGGCAAGCCTGTTGCCAATCCGCCGAAGAAACCCAAGGCTGGACCTAAGCCTGAAACAGAGTGCTTCTATTGCAAGGGTATGGGTCACTGGAAGCGCAATTGCCCCAAGTATCTGGCAGATAAGAAGGCGGGCAAAGAAAAATCAGGTATATTTGATATACATGTTATTGATGTGTACTTAACCGGCTCTCGTAGTAGTGCCTGGGTATTCGATACCGGTTCTGTTGCTCACATTTGCAACTCGAAGCAGGAACTGCGGAATAGACGAAGGCTGGCGAAAGACGAAGTGACGATGCGCGTAGGAAACGGTTCCAAGGTTGATGCAATCGCCGTCGGCGCAGTGTCACTTCAACTACCATCGGGATTAGTGATGAACTTAAATCATTGTTATTTAGTGCCTGCGTTGAGCATGAACATTATATCTGGATCTTGTTTATTGCGAGACGGTTACTCTTTTAAGTGTGAGAATAATGGTTGTTCTATTTCTATGAGTAACATCTTTTATGGTCATGCACCGAATGTGAGAGGATTGTTCATATTGAATCTTGATAGCGATACGCATATACATAACATTGAGACCAAAAGAGTTAGAGTAAACAATGATAGCGCCATATTTTTGTGGCACTGCCGCTTGGGTCATATTGGTGTAAAGCGCATGAAGAAACTCCATGCTGATGGACTTTTGGAGTCACTTGACTTTGATTCACTTGACACGTGCGAACCATGCCTCATGGGCAAGATGACTAAGACTCCGTTCTCCGGAACAATGGAGCGTGCAAGTGACTTGTTGGAAATCATAGATACCAATGTGTGTGGTCCAATGAGCGTGGAGGCACGCGGCGGATATCGTTATTTTCTCACCTTCACTGACGATTTAAGTAGATATGGTTATGTCTACTTGATGAAGCACAAGTCTGAAACATTTGAAAAGTTCAAGCAATTTCAGAGTGAAGTGGAAAATCGTCGTAACAAGAAGATCAAGTTCCTACGGTCTGATCGTGGGGGTGAGTATCTGAGTTTCGAGTTTGGTACTCACTTAAGACAATGTGGAATTGTTTCGCAGTTAACACCGCCTGGAACACCACAGCGTAATGGTGTGTCCGAACGTCGTAATCGTACTTTGTTAGAGATGGTGTGACCTATGATGTCTCTTACTGATTTGCCGTTATCATTTTGGGGTTATGCATTGGAAACAGTTGCATTCACTTTAAATAGGGCACCATCGAAATCCGTTGAGACGACACCATACGAACTGTGGTATGGCAAAAGACCAAAGTTGTCGTTTCTTAAAGTTTGGGGATGTGATGCTTATGTCAAAAAGCTTCAGCCTGAAAAGCTGGAACCCAAAGCAGAAAAATGCGTCTTCATAGGTTACCCAAAAGAGACAGTTGGGTACACCTTCTATCTCAAATCCGAGGGCAAAGTGTTTGTTGCTAAGAACGGAACTTTTCTCGAGAAGGAGTTTCTCTCGAGAGAATTGAGTGGGAGGAAGATAGAACTTGACGAGGTTGTCGAACCTCGCATCCCTCTGGATGGTGGCGCAGGGCAAGGGGAAACCTCTGTCATTGCGACGCCGGTTGAGGAGGAAGTTAATGATGATGATCATGAAACTCCAGTTCAAGTTTCTGTTGAACCACGCAGGTCAACGAGATCACGCGCTGCTCCAGAGTGGTACGGTAATCCCGTCTTATCAATCATGTTGTTAGACAACAATGAACCTGCAAATTATGAAGAAGCAATGGTGGGCCCAGATTCCAACAAATGGCTAGAAGCCATGAAATCCGAGATAGGATCCATGTATGAGAACAAAGTGTGGACTTTGGAGATACTACCTGAGGGCCGCAAGGCTATTCAGAACAAATGGATCTTTAAGAAGAAGACGGACGCTGACGGTAATGTGACCGTTTATAAAGCTCGACTTGTGGCAAAGGGTTTTTCACAAGTTCCAGGAGTTGACTACGATGAGACCTTCTCACCCGTAGCGATGCTTAAGTCCGTTAGAATCATGTTAGCAATAGCTGCATTTTTCGATTATGAAATCTGGCAGATGGATGTCAAAACGGCGTTCCTTAACGGTTTCCTTAAGGAAGAGTTGTATATGATGCAACCCGAAGGTTTTGTCGATCCTAAAAATGCTGGCAAGGTATGCAAGCTCCAGCGATCCGTTTATGGACTGGTGCAAGCATCTCGGAGTTGGAACAAACGCTTTGATGAGGTGATCAAAGCATTTGGATTTATACAAGTGGTTGGAGAATCTTGTATTTACAAGAAAGTGAGTGGGAGCTCTGTGGCATTTCTAATATTATATGTGGATGACATATTACTGATTGGAAACAACGTAGAGCTTTTGGAGAGCATAAAAGGTTACTTGAATAAAAGTTTCTCTATGAAGGACCTAGGAGAAGCTGCTTACATTCTAGGCATTAAGATCTATAGGGATAGATCAAAACGCCTGATAGGACTTTCACAAAGCACATACCTTGATAAAGTTTTGAAGAGGTTCAAAATGGAACAGTCCAAGAAAGGGTTCTTGCCAGTGTTACAAGGTACGAGATTGAGTAAGACTCAGTGCCCAGCAACTTATGAAGATAGAGAGCATATGCGCTCCGTCCCCTATGCTTCAGCCATAGGCTCTATCATGTATGCAATGTTGTGCACTAGACCGGATGTTAGCCTGGCCATAAGTATGGCAGGTAGGTTCTAGAGTAATCCAGGAGTGGATCACTGGACGGCGGTCAAGAATATCCTGAAGTACCTGAAAAGGACTAACGAGATGTTTCTCGTGTATGGAGGTGACGAAGAGCTCACCGTAAAAGGTTACGTCGATGCAAGCTTTGACACAGATCCGGACGACTCTAAGTCGCAAACCGGATACGTATTTATTCTTAATGGGGGTGCAGTAAGCTGGTGCAGTTCCAAGCAAAGCGTCGTAGCAGATTCTACATGCGAAGCAGAGTACATGGCTGCCTCGGAGGCGGCTAAGGAGGGTGTCTGGATGAAGCAGTTCATGACGGATCTTGGAGTGGTGCCAAGTGCACTGGATCCAATAACCTTGTTCTGTGACAACACTGGTGCCATTGCCTTAGCAAAGGAACCAAGGTTTCACAAGAAGACCAGACACATCAAACGACGCTTCAACCTCATCCGCGACTACGTCGAGGAGGAGGACGTAAATATATGCAAAGTGCACACGGATCTGAATGTAGCAGACCCGCTGACTAAACCTCTTCCACGGCCAAAACATGATCGACACCAGAACTGTATGGGTGTTAGATTTATTACAATGTAATTCACATAGTGATGTGAGGGCTAGATTATTGACTCTAGTGCAAGTGGTAGACTGTTGGAATTATGCCCTAGAGGCAATAATAAATGTATAGTTATTATTATAATTCCTGTATCAAGATAATAGTTTATTATCCATGCTATAATTGTATTGAATGAAGACTCATTTACATGTGTGGATACATAGACAAAACACCGTCCCTAGCATGCCTCTAGTTGGCTAGCCAGTTGATCGATGATAGTCAGTGTCTTCTGATTATGAACAAAGTGTTGTTGCTTGATAACTGGATCACGTCATTAGGAGAATCACGTGATGGACTAGACCCAAACTAATAGACGTAGCATGTTGATCGTGTCATTTTGTTGCTACTGTTTTCTGCGTGTCAAGTATTTATTCCTATGACCATGAGATCATATAACTCACTGACACCGGAGGAATGCTTTGTGTGTATCAAACGTCGCAACGTAACTGGGTGACTATAAAGATGCTCTACAGGTATCTCCGAAGGTGTTAGTTGAGTTAGTATGGATCAAGACTGGGATTTGTCACTCCGTATGACGGAGAGGTATCTCGGGGCCCACTCGGTAATACAACATCACACACAAGCCTTGCAAGCAATGTAACTTAGTGTAAGTTGCGGGATCTTGCATTACGGAACGAGTAAAGAGACTTGCCGGTAAACGAGATTGAAATTGGTATGCGGATACCGACGATCGAATCTCGGGCAAGTAACATACCGAAGGACAAAGGGAATGACATACGGGATTATACGAATCCTTGGCACTGAAGTTCAAACAATAAGATCTTCGTAGAATATGTAGGATCCAATATGGGCATCGAGGTCCCGCTATTGGATATTGACCGAGGAGTCTCTCGGGTCATGTCTACATAGTTCTCGAACCCGCAGGGTCTGCACACTTAAGGTTTGACGTTGTTTTATGCGTATTTGAGTTATATGGTTGGTTACCGAATGGTCCGGAAACGAAGATTGATATATAGGATGACCTCATTTGATTACCGGAAGGTTTTCGGAGTTACCGGGAATGTACCGGGAATGACGAATGGGTTCCGGGAGTTCACCGGGGGGGGGGGGGCAACCCACCACGGGGAAGCCCATAGGCTTTGGGGAGACACACCAGCCCTTAGTGGGCTGGTGGGACAGCCCCAAGGAGGCCTATGCGCCAAGAAAAGAAAATCAAAGGAAAAGAAAAAAAAGGAGGGAAGAAGTGGGAAGGGAGGGGGACTCCTCCCACCAAACCAAGTCCAACTCGGTTTGGGGGGGGGGGAGTCCTCCCCCCCTTGGCTCGGCCGACCCCTTGGGAGTCCCTTGGACCCCAAGGCAAGGTCCCCCTCCCTCCTCCTATATATATGGGGCTTTTAGGGCAGATTTGAGACGACTTTCTCACGGCTGCCCGACCACATACCTCCATAGTTTTTCCTCTAGATCGCGTTTCTGCGGAGCTCGGGCGGAGCCCTGCTGAGACAAGATCATCACCAACCTCCGGAGCACCGTCACGCTGCCGGAGAACTCTTCTACCTCTCCGTCTCTCTTGCTGGATCAAGAAGGCCGAGATCATCGTCGAGCTGTACGTGTGCTGAACGCGGAGGTGCCGTCCGTTCGGTACTAGATCGTGGGACTGATCGCGGGATTGTTCGCGGGGCGGATCGAGGGACGTGAGGACGTTCCACTACATCAACCGCGTTCTCTAACGCTTCTGTTGTACGATCTACAAGGGTACGTAGATCACTCATCCCCTCTCGTAGATGGACATCACCATGATAGGTCTTCGTGCGCGTAGGAAAATTTTTGTTTCCCATGCGACGTTCCCCAACACATACGTGTCGTTTCCCCTTCTGTCACTGGGATCAAGCACCGTAAGATCGAATCCATCACAAAGCATATCTTCCCATTGCAAGATAAATAGGTCAAGTTGGCCAAAAAAAACCAAATATCAGAGAAGAAATACGAGGCTATAATCAACCATGCATATAAGAGATGAAAGAAGACTCAAATAACTTTCATGGATAAAAACATAGATATGATCATAAACTCAAAGTTCATCAGATCCCAACAAACACCCGCAAAAAGACTTACATCATATGGATCTCTAAGAGACCATGTAAGTGCATCTAGTGCCCCTTAGTGATTTTGGTGGTTTGAATACTTATAGGTTAGGTATCTAATGTGTTTATGAGTGTACACATGATCTATAAGTCATAGAGGAGTTTGAGATATTTGAAGAATATCGACCCCTAAAAATGTATGTCTTCACTTGAAGAAATTAGTCTGAAGCTGAAGAAATGAATCTCGAAGAATCTGCGATGAAATTGAATTCCTCATGAAGATACTGATATTGAGAAGTCTGGTGGTTCCTGAAGAAAATCATTCTGAAGAATTTGAAGCATGAAGATTTACACTTTCGGTTTTACTTTCTTCGCATTTGAGTAATAGGAACACCGTACTGTTAAAGGGGGTCAAAGTCACACTATGGAATGAACTTCCTCATGATGCTCAACCCAAGCCTAATCCTACCAAAATCCTCAAGTGAGGAATATGAGTGACATGAGGACTCTCACAGTTGAGGGTTCCGACCGTTTCGATAGCCACGCCAAGTCGCTGGTCTTATCCACTCCAACGGTCATATTATTTAAGGGAATTAGCGTCAAATCATGTCGGGATGCTCCCAGACTATAAATAGCCACCCCCCACAACCACTAGCTGGTTGGCTGCTCCGTTAGAAACTGACACTTGTCATAAGAGCAACCCAAATTCCTCAGAGTCTTCGAGAGTATTTCCTCAGTGAGGAAACACACCATCCACCGAAACCACAAACCAAACCTAGTGATTGAGCATCACTGAAGAAGTTGTTCCTGTGTGGGATTGAAGCCTTTTACCTTTGAGGACTGTGCATCCTCCAGACGGTTAGGCGTCATGGTCTAGAGCGTTCCGGCAGTTAATTGTGGATCGTCGAGTGACCAAGTTTGTGAGGGTTTGGAAGTCTGCCCTGAAGACTTACCACGAGTGTTGGGCGAGGATTGTGTGTCCTTAGCTCAAGGAGAATACGGTAGGGACTGTGTGTCTCGGGACTGGGTGTCCTTTGGTTTCAATACCAAGCCGCTCCAAACCAGATGTACGACTGTCACAGCAGTTGGAACTGGGTCATCAGCGACTGTCTTCACTGAGAAACGGGTTCTAATTCCTCAACTCTTTACTTTCCATGTATTATGTGTTGATGACTTTCACTGTGACTGTTTGAAGAATTTGCTGAAGACTTTCTCCGGATTTCCTCAACCCCAAATTCCTCATATTAGTTAATCCTCATCTGTATTCTGCGTGCCTGCTCACTGTGCAATCTGTTTTCACATTCTTCACTCTGAAATACTGCGGTTGTGAACGTTTGCACGTCTGATCCTTTACTGTTTCCGCTGTAAGTTAGTCATCAGTGAGGAATTTCCTCAAAAGGAATTTCCTCAGTGATGAAATTCTAAAAATCTCCTATTCACCCCCTCTAGTCGATATAATGCACTTTCAATTGGTATTAGAGCAAGGTACTCCCTTGTTCTGTGTGATTTTGGTTTAACCACCTGGAGTTTCAGTTATGTCGACTGCAGGCATGTTTAAGGTGACTGCAGCATGTCCTACCTACAAAGGAAAGAACTTTCCCTTCTTGAAGAACAAAATGCAAATGCATCTACAAGCTATTGATAATGATCTCTGGTATATTGTGGAAAATGGTGTCTCCATCATATCTGCCAGTGTCACTGCGGCTGATGTGAAGAAATTCAAGCAACTCGATTCTCAAGCGGAGAACATCATCTGTGGCCATCTGAGCCCAGGCCAGTTTGGAAGAGTGAGTGCTTTGGGCTGTGCAACACTGATCTGGGAGAGACTGTGCAAGGTAAATGAAGGAGTATCAACCCAGCGCGACTCTCGTGTTGATATTCTTCGCAATCTCTTCAATCGTTTCAAGAGACATGACAATGAAAGCTGCCAAGACACCTTTGATCGCCTCACTGACATATCAAATGAACTGCAAGCACTGGGAGCTCGAGACATCACTGATCACGAAGTTGTGAAGAAACTGCTGAGATCTTTGGATTCTTCATTTGACACTTTAGTTCTGATGATTCAAGAAAGACCAGACTACAAGATGCTAGATCCAGCTGATATACTTGAAAGGCTAAATACTCATGAATTCCAGCTTGAAGAAAAGAGAGATCTATATGGACAAAGCTATTCCAGACCACATGCACTCAAGGCTAGAGCAATTTCCTCATCTGAAGAAGAAGACACAGATGACAACATTTGTGACCCTGAAGAATTTGGACAGGAGCTTGCAATGCTCGTGAGGAAATTCCAGAGATTTACACGACGTGGCCAATTCGGTAAATCTTCAAGAAGAGACATGAGGAAATCGGAATCTTCATCTGAAGACTACAAGAAACGAACCTGTCACAAGTGCAAGAAATCAGGTCATTACATTGCTGTTGTCTCCGTTGGGAAAAGGAATCAAAGAAGAAGAAATAAAAGGATGACAGTTCTGATGACTCGAAGAAGAAGAAGAAATCTTCAAAATCCTCATCTTCAAAGCCCTCATCACACAAGAAGACTAGTTTCAGAAAGGCTCAGGCACTTATTGGCAAGGAAATGGACTTCGAGGCAGAATCAAAGGAAGGTGATGAAGAAGAAGGTTCTGAAGAAGACTCAGAATCTGGATAGGCTAGTCTTGCACTAGCAACCACTTTCGTCAGCAAGTCAATCTTCAATCTTGAAGAAAATGATTGCACCATCCATACTGATGACTATGCTCATGACTTCGCTCCAACCTATTGCTTCATGGCAAAGGGTTCGAAGGTACCAAATAATGCCTCCTCCTCTGATTCAAGTGACTCTGAACCTAATGATTATAAGAAACCCAGTTACAGTAAACTTGCTATCATTGCCACTAAACAACAAACTGGTCTGGAAAAGCTTCAGAAACTGCTAGACAAAAGTGATGATCTATTGAATGACGAAATGAACCTTACCCAAATCCTCACTGATGACATGAAAAGTCTTCAGACTAGATTTGATAATCCTCAGGATCGTTATGATACACTCCTCACTGATCATGAGAAGCTTTCCTATGAATTTCTTCAAAGGAAGCTTGATCTTGAGAAGCTGAGGATGTCTCATGATGATCTTCGTATGGAAAATGATTCATTACTAGCTCAACAGATCAACGCTAGTCAAGTTGAATTTATTCCTCCATGTCTTAAATGCATTGAACGCGAAACTGCTAATTCCTCACCAGAATCATCAAATTCTACCATTGCTACAAATTCTTCAACTGCACCTGTTGTGTCTATTTCCTCACTTGAGGAAAACACAAATGTTACTCATGAAAATGCAGGGTTGAAGGAATTGTACGTGACAGGCATGTACAAAAGCCTCAAAGGACATCAAGCCCTTTGTGATGTGCTCAAAAAGAAGATCTTGAACAGGAACCGGAGGAAAGAAGGAATTGCCTTTGAGAGGAAATTAAATGCTGATGGATCTTATTGGAAACCTGAGCAGTATCCCAAAACCTCATGGGTTGCTGCTACTGGGCCTCCGTTTGATCCATCTAATCTAACTCGCTTTTCATGTGAATTATCCTATTCCTCGGATGAGTCATTTGATTCCAACTATAAACTGTTCAAAAATCAATCTGGTGAAGTATTTGCTCGATATGTTGGAACTAACTGCAGGAATGGCCCTCCTCTGAGGAAAATCTGGGTTCCCAAAAGTTGTCTTGAAAATCTTCAGGTGAATGTCCTCATGACACCACCACTGGAGAATCTAAACCCCAGATCAAATTCCTCAGGAGGACCAAAGTCTTCAAGAGGATCAAAATCCTCAACTGGTCAAAACTATGCTCGTACCCGTGCTAATGTGTCTAACATGCAGGGAAACTACAAGGAATATGAATATGAGCGTTACTCCTCAAATCATTATGTTCATAAATCCTCAAACCAGTTCTCTGCATATTCATATGAGTACTTTAATCCCCCTACTATTAGAGAAGTGCATTGGCTTCAATGAGACCTTTCTCATATGGTGTTCGCAGGATGATGAACGCTTTGCCACCCCTTCTGATGTGGGTGGTGAAGAAATCGAACTAATCACTTCTGCAGGTCAGGTCTCTAGATGAAAATCATCATCTGAAGAATTTGCTAGAGACCTGAGGAAATGCTTGATAGGACGCAAGCTAATGATTGATGAAATAGAAATATTTCACACGTCCTTACATTTCTGTTATGATGAGATTACTGATCTGATGAAATTAGTATCATATTCTTCAAATCTGAAGCATATGAGATGGTAAGCTGTACTAATTCATCTGCAGGATAACAAACCCAAGAATACTGAGTGGGTTCTTGATAGTGGCTGCACACATCACATGACTGGTGATAAAAGCTTACTGATGAACATGCCACTAACTCCATCACCTCTGAAGCAAATCACATATGCTGACAAAGGTAAAAGCAAGGTATTGGGACTTGGCAAAGTGGCTATTTCCAAGGATAGGCATATGGACAGAGTGATGCTTGTTGAATCCCTTGGTTTTAACCTTATGTCAGTCTCGATGCTTTGTGATCTTGATATGATTGTTATCTTTGGTAGATATAGATGTGTAGTCATCATGGAATCTGACAGATCCAAAGTCTTCGAAGGTGTAAGAAGAGGGGATTTGTACATTGTTGATTTCTCTACAGGTCCTCAACCAGCCACTTGCTTACTAGCAAAAACCTCAGAAGGATGGTTGTGGCACCGAAGACTAGGTCATGCAGGCATGAGGAATTTGCACACGCTCGCGAAGAAGAAGCATGTCATCGGCATCGAATCAGTCAAATTCCTCAAGGATCATCTCTGCGGTGCTTGTGAATCTGGGAAAATGACCAGATCCAAGCATCCCTCTAAAACCATCATGACCACTACACGTCCATTCGAATTGCTTCATAAGGATTTATTTGGACCTACTCACTATGCCACTCTAACCAATGCAGCATCTTTATATAGCTTCGTCATAGTTGATGATTATTCCAGATATACTTGGGTGCATATCATAGTTTATAAAACTGAAGTGCAGGAAATCTTCAAACGATTTTCTTCAAGGGCCTCAACGAACTTTGGCATCAAGATCAAAAATATCAGGAGTGATAATGGAACCGAGTTCAAAAACACTGGTCTTGATGATTATCTTGATGAACTTGGTATTACTCATGAATTGTCTGCTCCTTATACTCCTCAGCAGAATGGTGTCATCGAAAGGAAGAACAAGACTCTGGTTGAAATGGCTAGAACTATGCTTGAAGAATATCAGACTCCTCGTCACTTTTGGCTTGAAGCAATCAACACTGCATGCCATATCATCAACAGGGTATATCTTCACAAATTCCTCAAGAAAACCTCATATGAACTCCTCACTGACAAGAAACCCAATGTAAGTTATTTCAAAGTCTTCGGTGCGAAATGCTGGATTAGAGATCCTCACCATAGCTCAAAATTTGCACCTAAGGCACATGAAGGTTTTATGCTCGGTTATGGAAAGGACTCGCACACTTACAGAGTCTTCAACAACTATCACAACAAAGTTGTTGAGACTGTAGATGTGTGGTTCAATGAAACTAATGGCTCGCAAAGAGAGCAATTGCCTTCTGATCCAGATAAGTTGTCTCCTGAGGAAGCAATAAAGCTTAAGCCTACTGAAGACATTGTCCCCACTGAGGAAATTGGTGAAGAAACGATCCCCATCGCTGATAAAAACCAAGAAGATGCTCCTGAGGAAATTGCACCAGCACCACTTCCTCAGCCCAAACAAAATCCTCAACCAGCCCATCCGAGGATTGCAAACGAAGTAGAACTTGACAAAATCCTCAACGACATCAACGCGCCAGGTCCTCTCACTCGCTCAAAAGCTTCACACTTAGTTAACTTTTGTGGGCACTTTTCCTTTGTATCCATCACAGAACCCTCAAAAGTTGCAGAGGCTTTTCTGGAACCGGAGTGGATCCAAGCTATGCAAGACGAACTTCTTCAATTCAAGCTGAATGACGTATGGGAGCTCGTCAAACGACCAGATCCTCGCAAGCACAACATCATCGGCACCAAGTGGATTTTCCGAAACAAGCAAGATGAGGACGGTCAAGTGGTGAGGAACAAGGCACGACTTGTAGCCCAAGGCTACACCCAGGTTGAAGGAATAGATTTCGATGAAACTTTTCACCTGTTGCTAGACTTGAAGCTATTCGAATACTACTTGCTTATGCTAATCATCATAACATCACCTTATATCAAATGGATGTGAAAAGTTTATTCCTCAATGGTAAGCTTGAGGAAGAAGTATATGTTGCTCAGCCTCCAGGTTTTGAGGATCCAAAGAATCCAGACAAAGTCTTCAGACTCAAAAAGGCTCTGTATGGCCTCAAGCAAGCCCCTCGGGCATGGTATGATACATTGAAGGAATTCCTCATGAAGAAAGGCTTCAAACCTGGTTCACTCGATCCAACTCTTTTCACAAAATCCTATGATAATGAGCTGTTTGTATGTCAAATATATGTCGATGATATCATATTTGGCTGTACTGACAAAAGATATAGTGATGAATTTGCCTACATGATGAGTGAAGAATATCAGAGTCCATGATGGGGGACCTGAAATTCTTCTTAGGTCTTCAAATTCGTCAACAAAGCAATGGAATGTTCATATCACAGGAGAAATACCTCAAGGATGTTCTGAGGAAATTTGACATGCATGAATGCAAAGGTGCCAAGACTCCAATGCCTACCAACGGCCACCTCGGCTCTGATGAAAATGGTAAAGATTTCGATCACCAGGTATATCGTTCTATGATTGGCTCTTTATTGTATCTATGTGCATCTAGGCCAGATATAATGCTTAGTGTTTGCATGTGTGCACGTTTTCAAGCAAAACCGAAGGAATCACACCATAAGGCTGTGAAACATATT
Source organism: Hordeum vulgare subsp. vulgare (assembly GCF_904849725.1). NCBI lineage: Eukaryota > Viridiplantae > Streptophyta > Magnoliopsida > Poales > Poaceae > Hordeum > Hordeum vulgare. The sequence goes on along the minus strand of NC_058520.1, from coordinate 51,860,372 downwards.
CTTCGATACTTAGCTCACACACCAACACTAGGATTATGGTATCCCAAGGGCTCCAATCTTCATCTCGTAGGGTATTCTGATTCAGACTATGCTGGTGACCGTCTGGATCGCAAGTCAACTTCTGGCACATGCCATTTCCTCGGAAGATCACTAGTTTGCTGGTCCTCAAAGAAGCAGAACTGCGTATCACTCTCCACTGCCGAAGCTGAGTACATTGCTGCTGGTTCTTGCTGTGCTTAATTGCTATGGGTGAAGCAAACCCTCAAGGACTACGACATCAACATGAAGAATGTGCCTCTCTACTGTGGCAATGAGAGTGCTATCAAGATTGCATACAACCCAGTACAACACTCGAAGACCAAGCACATCCAGATTCGTCATCATTTTCTTCGGGACCATGTCCTCAAGGGCAATATCCTCATCGACCATGTGAAGACTGATGATCAACTGGCAGATATCTTCACTAAGCCCTTGGATGAGAAAAGGTTTTGCAAGTTGCGGTGTGAGCTAAATATCTTAGAGTCTTCAAATGTTTTGTAAAAACATGCACACATCCTAACACTTATGCAAAGTTGGTGACTTAGATGTGCAACACATGATGAATCGATTTTCTTCAACTGATGAAGAATGTCACTCTGAATGTGAAGAAATTAACAAAGAAATTGATTCTCGGGGCCCTACGACAATTGTACGCGGCGTCTATAATCAACATTCTTATATGGTGGGTCACGCCACCGCCCGATGTGAAATTCCTCAAGTTGATGTTCTTCATTGTGATGATTTATTACAAAATCTTCAAAAACACTTGATGACTTTCATTTGACTAGATAGACTATGATTTCTAGTCCTCAACAGCATTCACTTATTTCTATTTCTTCAAGTTGATGTTTCTGCTAAGTGAATGTGATCGGACCCTACTTTCCCTCTATGCTATATTCATCCAGTCTATTCAATTCTTCATATGCGTTCTACTTGAAACTTTGTTCAAAATCCTCACTGCGTCCTTGTCAGCTGATGATTTTGTAACAAAAATCCTCAAATCTTCAAAAATTGTTTCTTTAAGACACAGTAACTGAACCCCCACTTCCCACGATCGGATAACCACGACCTCCACGATCTCCACCGCATCGTACGGGAGCTACACGTGTCCTGTGGAGACGTAGAGGCAGGGGCTATTTGGTCCGACATTCTCGCGCCAACAGTAAATTTTGGCTATAAATATGCCCTTATCCCCCTCGGCATCCTCTTCTTCACCTCATCGCTCTCCTACCACCGCACACTCCACAGAACCCTAGCGCCACCGCTGGTAGTTTCGTCGCCGGTGAGGAAGAGCTTCACTGCCTCGACTTCTCCGTCACCGGAACCACGCCGGAGTCGGACCATCTTCGTCCGCCGCCGCCGTAGACGTCCTCTGTCGCCGAGTTAGGGTGCATTGGACACTCGAACGAAGAGCCTCTCCACACACAACTTTCTTTGTTCTTCGTGCGCACCGTCCAGGGTAAATATATCCCATTTCTACAACAAGATTAGATCTAAAATTTTACATCTTCTATGTGAAATCTGTTTTTCCTCAAGATACGATGCACACATGATTCCTCAAACACTACCTATCACCACAATCATTGATGAACTATGCTAAGCATCTAAGATTTTCACGAGATTCCTCAATTGTGCGAATTTTCGGATCTGTACAACTCTGGAACCCAAGAACAGTATGCTTAGGCAAATTCCTCAACCACTGGTTATATTCCTCAAATGTCAAACTTTTTCATTTTCTTCAAATCTGAGAACGCATATGACCTCTCCAAATTCCTCGCAACTATACTCTGTTCACAGGTACAGACATGTCAGCTGATGAATCTCTCGGTTCTCATCACATTAACTCATTTGCAGCATTTCTGGAAGAAACTCTTCAAGGCTCATCAGAATCCTCAAGAGTTCAAAATCGTCAGCAAAATCCTCAACTCAAGAAAATGGAGGAAGATAGAAAACAGAAGGGAGGAAAGAAACTTGAGCAAAACACAGTTGCTGATATCCCTGAGGACATTTACTTGGACTATTGCACGCCTGATGAAAATGAGACAATGGCCAAGAGAAAGATACGGCTGCAGAAGATTGAACGCCGATGGGCGAAGGAATGGAAGGAGTACAGGTTTGTGACTCCCAAATATGCGAAGAAATTCGCTCAGAAGCCTCCTGGCAGAAGGGCCCCACTTGAGGATCATCAAGTAGCACATCCCTCAAGCCTCATGACCATTGATGACTATCCAGATGAGAAGGAAAAGCATCTGGCCAAGCTCAAGAAGCAGGCAGAAGCTGCAGTGAGGACATTTAATGAATCCTCAGGTGCTGCCTCAGGTGCTGCTAATTCCTCAGTTGTAGAAACCTCAAGCTCAGAAATTCCTCAAATGCAGTCTGTGCCATCAAAGCCAAGGGCTCCAAAGCCTCAAGAGAAGTCTGCTCAGGCTTCTGTCACAAAACCCTCAGCACCAAAACCCTCATTACCAAAACCTTCAACACCAAAACCATCAGCGCCAAAGCCCTTAGCACCAATCTCCTCAGTACCAAAATCCTCAGCTCCACCTCCAAAGCCTCAAGAGAAACCAGTACAGAAGCAAGTCGTGAAGCCTATGAGCGCCAGCTCCAGCTCCTCACTCCCAGGTGGAACCAGCTCGGAGACAAAGTCTTCAACACCTCCTGCGAAGACTTTGGTAACTGCTGAACGTGCACCTCTGCCCAGTCCCAACAAAATCATCACAGTCCCGTCTGCATCAGAGGGAAGTGATGAATTTGATGATGAAACCCTGCAAGCCATCATCAGAAACAAGCAAGAAAGAGTAGCTCAAGCATCAGGCGGTGCCATTCCTCTGGCCATGGACCCCAAGGTCCTCCTTGATTACATCAACATCTGGTATAAGGACCCAAACACTCCAATTGATGACTTGAAGCTTCCGCCTGGCATCAGTCACATGGTGACCACTTTCATCAATGAAGCCAAGTGGAAAGAACAACAGGCCAGGCAGGCCAAAGTTGCAAAGATCAAAAAGGAGAAATTCCTCAGGCAGAATCTCCTTAAACTGACTCCTGATGCACTCGTGACAACACAGGCAGAGCTGCAAAAATTGACTGACAAGTACGCCAAGCTATCAGATCGCAAAAGCCTCAAGAGCAATTTTATCAAGCTGGCCACTAGTGCTGTTGATGACTACAACCAGAGAGTCGCACCCCCAGCACCAACTCCTCAACCCTTGATTGAGGAGCCAGCAGATGAATCTCCTCACAGGAGGAAACTCCTCAAGCTAAGGAAGTACACCAAGAGCGCCGTGTTGATGAACCGGCCATTGAAGAAATCATCATGGAAACTCAAACTGATGAATTTGCTGTGGCTGATGAGACTGCTCCTGATCCAGCTACTTCATCAAAGCAGGCTGATGACTCTGTTCCAGCTGGTTCCTCAATACCAGCTGAAGAAGCTGTAGAGAGAACACCTTCACCAAAAGCTTCAAAGGTGAAGAAGATGATTCCGTCTGCATCAGATGTGAAGAAAACAAGGGCTGCTAAAAAGGAAGCCAAGAAGAGAAAGGCCTACTCAGCAGTAGAAGAAACAGAGGCAAAGCGCCTCAAACAAATTGAAGAAACTGCTCCTCTGGACCCTGTGCCCCTGAATGTCGCTCCTTCCTATGAGATGGTCATCATTGACGACCCAGCTACAAAGGCAGATGAGGAAATGAAGGATGTCGCCCCTGAGGAACACACTGATGAGGAAATTCAGATAGACGACACTCCTCAACCTCTCATTCCTCAGACAGAAAATGTTCAAGCATCAGCTGCACCAGCTAATAAAACTGCCTCTACCACAAAGCCAGCTGAGGAAAAACAAGCTGAAAATCCTCAAGCTGACGAAATTCAACACTCTGAGCAGACTCCTCAAGATGAGGAACAGGCTGATCCAACTCCTCCAACTGAGAAAGAAGCAGAAATTCCTCAGCTTGAAACTCAGCCAGAGCAAGCACCATCTCCTCAGCCTGAAGTACCAGCTGCTGAAATTCCTCACCGTGAGGAAAATGCTGAAGAGAATGCACCTGCCCAAGACAATGCATTCATTGTGCTCAACCCAGAGACTGCTATTGTTGTCTCCCCTCCTATTCCTCAGCAAAATCTTCAGCCAGTTCAGCGTCAGCCATTCTCCAAGCGTCCAAAGTTTCAGAAAGAAAATTTCTTTGAAGAACGCATGTACTTCATTGGAGAGAACCCCTATGACAAGCCTAAAATGAGGCATCTGAAGTTTTGGACTAGGACTCAGATGAACTACTACGCCTCTGTGCTCTGTGGACGAAACAAGATATTCCAGCACAGGCATATTCCTCATGTTGAGCTTGAAGCAATACCTTGCCTGGAGCCAGTCCTCAGTGTACTCCATGATGTAGGTTTGCTCCCAATGTGCTCCGACATATCTGAGTGGAACAGCGAACTAATTCTTCAGTTCTATGCCACTCTTCACATATCTGGCCACCCTAAAGACATCAACACTTGGGTGTTTGACTGGATGTCACAAAACACTCACTACAAGGCTCCTGCTACTGAACTCCTCAGAGAACTACCCGTACCAATTCCCTCAGATGGGGCTGTGAAGCTTTATGGTGAGCATGAGCTGCCAAATGGATTGATGGAAGTCCTCATGAAGCCTTTGGCTGAAGGAAAATCTTCAAGAACAACCTTCCTCGTCCACGAGCTCAAGTACACACCCAGGTCTGTCTACAGAATCCTCTGTAGTGTGCTCGCACCGATCAAAGGCCATGACGATGAAGAAGATGTTGTAGGCCTCATGAAGAATATCCTCTTCAACATCATTCACGGTATTCCTATCAATATCCATGATTTCTTCTTGAGGACTTTGGCCGACAATGCCATGTGCCCCTTTGATCACAAGATATATGCCCCGTGGATCATGAGATTCATTAGGACAAGGACAGGCATCAACTTTCACGCTGATTGTCAAAACCATGTTGGTTATATGCCTCCTATTCGGGTCAACAAGAAGACTTTCGAGCCCATTGAAGGAAAAGGAAAATCAGTGATTGAAGAAGGCAGTAGGCCCCTTGATGGCCAGTTTAGAGAGCCAGAAGCTTATTCTTCATGGGATGATACCGAGACTCGTCCAGCAAGCCCCATTCCTCCTCGCGTGCTGAATACCAGAGACCTCCTCCTCAGTCTTCACCAGAAGGTGGATCGCAACCACAAATGGGTCAAACGCCAGTTTGGTGCCATTGTGAAAACCCTCATTGAAACACAGAATTGTGTGAAGATTAACCATCATAATCGGCATGAGGTTTTTGATTGCACCTGGGCTACTCTTGCACATCTGAAGACTCAGACTGAGCTTGAAGAAATGGACTTTGAGCGAGACTTTGACTGGTCGTGGCCTCCCAAGAAGAAGTTCAGGCCCATTCCAGTGCCAGACCTTGAAGACAGCTCCTTTTCTTCATTCCGCACTGCTGAATCTGATGAAGAACAGCTCGACACTGCTACCGGCCCAAGGAAGAAGACTACTCCCAAGAAGCATCACGGCTCTTCCTCAACCGCCAAGAAATGAAGTCTTCACGGGCGTTAGTCCTCAGTTTGTCCCTTTTTTGTCACTTGATGACAAAGGGGGAGAAACTCGAGAGTTAGTCTTCAAGCGGGATATTTTTGTGGCTTATAAACTATATTTAAGTTACAAACTCTTGGCTCTTCTGAAGTTTTTATGTAATGAGTTGTAACTTAAGCCCGATGGTACTCTGACGCTTTTGAACGTTTTTCTTCGCATGCTTATTCCTCAAGTTTTAATGCACGCATGCTGGAATTCGTCAGATACCATTTGTCATCATGCATCTTCATTTTCTTCATATGATATGTTACATGTATGCATGATTTACAAGACTCAGGGGGAGATCTCCATGATATAAATCATCAATGTGCATTTGTTGTGAAAAGCAAAATCCTCAAGATATGCATATCTCTAGGGGAAGTCTCTCTGAATCTTGTTTTCAAATTCCTCAAATGAGTATTTACACTTCATTTTTTTGATCCCTGTTGAAGACTTAACCTAATTGTCATCAACCACCAAAAAGGGGGAGATTGTAAGTGCATCTAGTGCCCCTTAGTGATTTTGGTGGTTTGAAGACTTATAGGTTAAGTATCTAATGTGTTTATGAGTGTACACAAGATCTATAAGTCATAGAGGAGTTTGAGATATTTGAAGAATATCGACCCCTAAAAATGTATGTCTTCAGTTGAAGAAATTGGTCTGAAGCTGAAGAAATGAATCTCGAGGAATCTGCGATGAAATTGATATTCCTCATGAAGATACTGATATTGAGAAGTCCGGTGGTTCGTGAAGAAAATCATTCTAAAGAATTTGAAGCATGAAGACTTACACTTTCTGTTTTACTTTCTTCGCATTTGAGTAATAGGAACACCGTACTCTTAAAGGGGGTCGAAGTCACACTATGGAATGAATTTCCTCATGATGCTCAACCCAAGCCTAATCCTACCAAAAGCCTCAAGTGAGGAATATGAGTGACATGAGGACTCTCATAGTTGAGGGTTCCGACCGTTTCGATAGCCACGCCAAGTCACTGGTCTTATCCACTCCAACGGTCATATTATTTAAGGGCATTAGTGTCAAATAATGTCGGGATGCTCCCAGGCTATAAATAGCCACCCCCCACAACCACTAGCTGGTTGGCTGCTCCGTTAGAAATTGACACTTGTCATAAGAGCAACCCAAATTCCTCAAAGTCTTCGAGAGTAATTCATCAGTGAGGAAATACACCATCCACCGAAACCACAAACCAAACCTAGTGATTAAGCATCACTGAAGAAGTTGTTCCTGTGTGGGTCTGAAGCCTTTTACCTTTGAGGACTGTGCATCCTCCAGACGGTTAGGCGTCATGGTCTAGAGCGTTCCAGCAGTTAATTGTGGATCGTCGAGTGACCAAGTTTGTGAGGGTTTGGAAGTCTGCCCTGAAGACTTACCACGAGTGTTGGGCGAGGACTGTGTGTCCTTAGCTCAAGGAGAATACGGTAGGGACTGTGTGTCTCGGGACTGGGTGTCCTTTGGTTTCAATACCAAGCCGCTCCAAACCAGATGTACGACTGTCACAGCAGTTGGAACTGGGTCATGAGCGACTGTCTTCACTGAGAAACGGGTTCTAATTCCTCAACTCTTTACTTTCCCTGTATTATGTGCTGATGACTTTCATTGTGACTGTTAGAAGAATTTGCTGAAGACTTTCTCCGAATTTCCTCAACCCCAAATTCCTCATATTAGTTAATCCTCATCAGTATTCTGCGTGCCTGCTCACTGTGCAATCTGTTTTCACATTCTTCACTCTGAAATACTGCGGTTGTGAACGTTTGCACGTCTCATCCTTTACTGTTTCCGTTGTAAGTTAGTCATCAGTGAGGAATTTCCTCAAAAGGAATTTCCTCAGTGATGAAATTCTAAAAATCTCCTATTTACCCCCCTCTAGTCAATATAACGCACTTTCAGACCATTGTATTGATAATCAAGAGAGAGAGAGAGAGAGAGAGAGAGGAAGCCATCTAGCTACTAACTACAGACCCATAGGTCTATAAAGAACTACTCACGCGTCACCGGAGAAGCACCAATGGACATGATGAACCCCTCCGTGATGGTGTCTAGATTGGAACTGGTGTTTTTCGACTCTGCGGCTACTGGAATTGATTTTCGCCCCCTCTCCTAGGGTTTCTGGAATATTGGGGGTATTTATAGAGCAAAGAGGCGGTGCGGGAGGCCAACGAGGAGGGCACAACCCACCGGGGCGCACCTGGGCCCCCAAGCGTGCCCTGGTGGGTCGTGCTCCCATCGAAGCTCCCCTCAGGTGCGTTCCTGGCCCACTGGATGTGTTCTGGCCCAAACAAAAACCAAGAAAAGTTTCTCTACATTTGGACTCTGTTTGGTATTGATTTTCTGCGATGTAAAAAACATGCAGAAAACAACAAGTGGCACTGGGCACTATGTCAATAGGTTAGTACCAAAAATGATATAAAATGACTATAAAATGATTATAAAACATCTAAGAATGATAACATAACAGCATGGAACAATCAAAAATTGTAAATACGTTGGAGACGTATCAGTATGAACAATGGAGAAGTTGGAATACAATAAATATTACATCAATATAAATAAAGAATTAGTTCACAACAACACCTGAAGTGGTGATTTTTTTTATACTAACGGATCTCATGAGTTTTCTGTTGAGTTTTGTGTTGTGAAGTTTTCAAGTTTTGGGTAAAGGTTTGATGGACTATGGAATAAGGAGTGACAAGAGCCTAAGCTTGGGATTCCCAAGGAACCCCAAGCCATATTCAAGGGTACTAAAGAGCCTAAGCTTGGGGATGCCCCAGAAGGCATCCCCTCTTTCGTATTCTATCCATCGGTAAATTTACTTGAAGCTATATTTTTATTCACCACATGATATGTGTTTTGCTTCGAGCGTCTTGTATGATATGAGACTTTACTTTTTAGTTTGTCACAATCATCCTTGCTGCACAAATCTTTTGAGAGAGACACACTGAATCGTGAATTTATTAGAATACTCTTTGTGCTTCACTTATATCTTTTTAGCTAGGCAATGTTGTTCTAGTGCTTCACTTATATCTTTTAGAGCACGGAGGTGTGGTGTTTTGTGGAAATTATTAAACTCTCGTACCTCACTTATATTATTTTGAGAGTTCTTTAAACAACATGGTAATTGATATAGGTTATGAATTTAGTCCTAATATAATGGGCATCTAAGAGGGATATAATAAAACTTTAAGATTAAATGCATTGAATATGATGAGAAGTTTGATTCCTTGCATATAGTTTTGAGACATGAAGATGGTAATATGAGAGTCATGCTAGTAAGTAATTGTGAATTAGAAGAAATACTTGTTTCAAGGCTTGTGATTACCGTAGCATGCACGTATGGTGAACCGTTATGTGATGAAGTCGGAGCATGATTTGTTGAATGATAATCAACCTTTGTGTGGAGGTCGGGATCACGCGATGGTTAACTCCTACCAACCCTTCCCCTAGGAGCATGCGTCTAATACTTTGCTTTGATAACTAATTGGCTTTTGCAATAAGTATGTGAGTTCTTTATGACTAATGTTGAGTTCATAGATTATACGCACTATCACCCTTCCACCTTCGCTAGCCTCTCTAGTACCGCACAACTCTCGATGGTACATTCAACCCACCTTCCTCAAAACAGCCACCATATATTTCCCTCAAAACAGCCACCATATCTACCTACTATGGCCTTTTCATAGCCATTCCGAGATATATTTCCATCCAACACCACCGTCACGCTTTTTTTACAAACACCATCACTTCCATATTGCTTATAGGGTCATCTTTTGTTCTAAATATCGAGCTGTAATCTTTGAGTTGTATGTAAATAGAAGTGTGATGATTTTCATTATTAGATCATTGTCCCATGTGAGAAAAGGATGATGGAAGCTATGATTCCCTCACATTGGGATGAGTCTCCAGACTTTACAAAAAATAAAAGGGGCCAGCAAAGCCCATAAAAAATAAAAGAGGCCAAAGAAGCCCACTAAAAAAGAGAGAAAAAGATAGAAAAAATGAGGGAAAGAGAGAAGGGACAATGCTACTATCTTTTTCCACACTTGTGCTTCAAAGTAGCACCATGTTCTTCATAGAGAGTCTCCTATTTTGTCACTTTCATATAACTAGTGGAATTACATCTTTTGCACAACCACTTAGTTTCCTTTTTGAGCTTTCATACACTTATAGCTCTAGTGCATTTGTTGCATGGCAATCCCTACTCACTCACATTGATATCAATTGATGGGCATCTCCATAGCCTGTTGATATGGCTAATTGATGTGAGGCTATGTTCTTCTTTCTTTGCAACCAACACCATACTCTATTCCACCTATAGTGTTATATGCATGGCTCATGCTCATGTATTGCGTGAGAGTTGAAAAGATTTGAGAACATAAAAAGTGTGAAACAATTGCTTGATTTTCATCGGGGTTGTGCATGATTTATATACTTTGTGTGGTGAAGATGGAGCATAGCCACACTATATGATTTTGTAGGGATGACTTTTTAAGACCATGTTATTTTGAAAGGAAGCAATTGCCATACTAGTATGATTGAAGTATTATTGTTTTTATGTCAATATTAGACTTTTGTTTTGAGACTTATGGATCTGAATATTCATGCCACAATAGAGAATATTACATGGATAAATATGGTAGGTAGCATTCCACATCAAAAATTCTGTTTTTATCATTTACCTACTCGAGGACGAGCAGGAATTAACCTTGGGGATGATGATACATATCCAACGTATCTATAATTTTTGATTGTTCCATGCTATTATATTATCTATTTTGGAGGTTTTATATGCATTAATATCCTATTTATATTATTTTTGGGACTAACCTATTAATCTAGAGCCAAGTGCCAGTTTCTGTTATTTCCTTGTTTTTGAGTATTGCAGATAAGGAATTTTGAACGGAGTCCAAACGGAATAAAATCTGTGGAATGATTTTTCTTGGACCAAAAGAAACCCATAAGGCTTGGGTTAGGGGGCAGGGCACCTACCGGGAGGCCAAAAGCCTGCAGGGCGCGCCCTAGGGGCGCACCCCTGGCTTGTGGGTCCCCGACAGGCCTCCTAACCCTATTCTTCGACCTATAAATTCCTAAATATTCCCCCATCGCTAAAAAGAGCCACGAAAATACTTTTCCGCCCCGGGAGCCTCTGTTCCCGTGAGATCCAATCTGGGAGCCTTTTCCGGTAATCTGTTGGAGAAGGAATTGATCATGGAGGGCATCTACATCAACTCCATTGCCCCTCTGATGATGCGTGAGTAGTTCACCATAGACCTACGTGTCCATATCTAGTAGCTAGATGGCTTCTTGTCTCGCTCTTTGATCTTCAATATCATGTTCTTCATGATCTTCATGGAGATCTATCTGATGTAATACTCTTTTGCGGTGTGTTTGCCGAGATCCGATGAGTTGTGAGTTTATGTTCAGATTATCTATGAATATTATTTGAACCTCTTCTGAATTCTTATATGCATGATCTCATATCTTCGCAAGTCTCTTTGAGTTATTGGTTTGGTTTGGCCAACTAGATTGGTAATTCTTGCAATGGGGGAAGTGCTTAGTTTTAGGTTCAATCTTGCGGTGTCCTCACCCAGTGACATACTAGGGGTAGCGAGGCATGTATTGTATGGTTTCCATGGAGGATAAAAAGATTGATTTTGATCATATTGCTTGAGTTTATCCCTCTACATCATGCCATGTTACTTAATGCATTACTCTATTCTTCATGAACCTAATACTCTAGATGCAGGCAGGAGTCGATCGATGTGTGAAGTAATAGTAGTAGATGCACAATCGTTTCGGTCTACTTCACATGGACGTGATGCCTATATGCATAATCATAATTATTCACTTTTCTATTAATTGCTCGACAGTAATTTGTTCACCCACCGTATTATTTTCCTTTATGGGAGAATCCTCTAGTGAAACCTATGGCCCCCGGGTCTATTTTCCATATTATACTTTCAGATATATAAACCAAAAATGCCAAAAATATCTTGCTGCAATTTATTTACTCTTGTTTCCACAATCTTTTATATCTATCTCTATTAGATCTCATCCTTGCAAATAACTCTTATGGGATTGATAACCCCTTTTTAGCATTGGGTGCAAGAGTTTGATTATTTGTGTAGATACTACGATTGGGGCCTTGCTTGTTCTCCTGCTCGATTGATACCTTGGTTCTCAACAAACTGAAGGAAATACTTATCTACTTCGCTCCATCACCCTTTCCTCTTCAAGGGAAAACCAACGCAAGCTCAAGAGGTAGCAAGAAGGATTTTTGGCGCCGTTGCCGGGGAGGATACATAGCAAGAGCAAGCCTACCAAGTACCCATCACAAACTCATATCTTTTATTTACTTTATTTGCCATTTACCTCTCGTTTTCCTCTCCCCACTTCTAAAATGATTTTTAGAAAATACCAAAAAGATTGGCCTTTTTATTCGCCCTTTTTCCGTTCGTCTTTTCTTTTGCTCGCTTGTGTGCTAGATTGCTTGCTTTGTCATGATGGCTCAACAGAATACCAAGTTATGTGACTTCTCCACTACTAATAATAATGATTTTATTATTACTCCGATTGCTCCCGCCACTAGTGAGGAATCTTGTGAAATTAATGCCGCTTTGCTCAATCTTGTTATGAAAGAACAATTTCTTGCCTTCCTAGTGAAGATGTCGCATCCCATCTAAATACTTTCGTTGAGTTGTGTGATATGCAAAAGAAGAAATATATGGATAATGAAATTGTTAAATTGAAGCTATTTCCTTTCTCACTACGAGATCGTGCCAAAACTTGGTTTTCATATTTACCTAAAAATAATATTGATTCATGGAATAAGTGTACATATGCTTTTATTTCCAAGTATTTTCCGCCCGCTAAGATTATCTCCCTTAGGAACGATATAATGAATTTTAAGCAAGTTGATCATGAGCATGTTGCACAATCTGGGGAGAGGATGAAACTAATGATTAGGAATTGCCCCGCACATGGTTTGAGTTTATGGATGATTATACAATAACATTTGTGCGGGATTGAATTTTCCTGCTAGAAATCTTTTAGATTCCGCCCTGGGTGGTACTTTTATGGAAATCACATTAGTAGAAGCTACTAAACTTGGATCCTCGGATCAGATAGGCAAGACAATTAGATAGGCAAGACAATCACATTTGTGTAAGTTAGCAATCAAGGGAATAAATCGCTGGAATTATTCCAAATAAGAACCGCTTAGTGAACTCCTATATAATATTATGGCAAATTACTCTCAATGGCATACTGAAAGATCTCCTACTAGTAACAAAGTGTGTGCTATTGAAGAAATAAACATTTTGTGTGGAAAGATGGATGAATTAATGAAATTGTTTGCTACTAAGAGTGCTCCTATTGATTCCAATGATATATGCCTTTGTATTCTTTGATTGGAAATAATAATGAATCTATGGATGTGAGTTTTTTTGGTACGAACAATTTTGGCAATAACACGTATATAGGTAATTTCAATCCTAGGCCATTTCCTAGTAATTACTCAAACAATTATGGTAATTCCTACAACTATTCTTATGGAAATTATAAGAATATTCCCTCTAATCTTCAGAATAATATTAAAGTATTCATTAGCTCGCAAAAAGGTTTCAATGCTATGATTGAAGAAAAATTGCTCAAGATTGATGATTTGGCTAGGAACGTTGATAGAATTTCTCTTGAGTTTGATTCTTTGAAAATTAGATCTATTCCACCCAAGCATGATATTAAAGAGTCTTTAAAATCTATGAGAATTTCTATTGATGAGGGTAAGGAAAGAACCGCTAGAATACGTGCTAAGCGTGAATGGCTTGAAAAGGTGTTTTCTCGTGATAATAATGATGAAGATCTTAAAGTGATTGATGTGACACCTATTGAATCTTTGTTTTCTAGTATAAATATTGAAAAATATGGAACTGGAGATGAGTCAACTTTAGTTAAAAGGCGTCCCAATGATTCGGAGTTGATAGATCTTAATGATAAGATTGATAAAAGTAGGATGGAAGAGGTCAAAACTTTAAATATCAATGAGCTCACTCTTTTGTATTTCAAGGACTTTAATTATGATAGTTGCTCTTTGATTGATTGTGTTTCCTTGTTGAAATGCATGTTGAATTGTCCAGACGCTTATAATCAAAATAAAGCTTTTACTAAACATATTGTGGATGCTATGATGAAATCTTTTGACGAAAAACTTGAGTTGGAAGTTTGTATACCTAGAAAGCTTTATTATGTGTGGGAACCTACTATTAAGATTAAAATTAAATATTATGAGTGCCATGCTTCGTGTGATTTGGGTGCTAGCGTTTCCACGATTCCAAAAACTTTATGTGATGTGCTACGATTCCGCGAATTCGATGATTGCTCTTTAAATTTGCATCTAGCGGATTCTACAATTAAGAAAACTACGGGAAGGATTAATGATATGCTTATTATTGCAAATTGGAATTATGTGGCCGTAGATCTCATTGTTCTTGATATAGATTGCAATCCTACATGTCCTATTATTCTTGGTAAACCTTTCCTTAGAACGATTGGTGCAATTATTGATATGAAAGAAGGAAATATTAGATTCCAATTTCCATTTAGGAAAGGCATGGAGCACTTTCCTAGAAAGAAAAGAAGATTACCTTATGAATCTATTTTGAGATCTACTTATGGATTGCATACCAAAGATGACAATACCTAGATCTATTGCATTATGCCTAGCTAGGGGCGTTAAACAATAGCGCTTGTTGGGAGGCAACCCAATTTTATTTTTATGATTTTGTTTTTGCTTATGTTTCTGAGTGCTGCACACATTATTACCTCTATAATAATTGTGTTTCCTAGTTTTAATTAGTGTTTGATCCAAGTAAGACCTTTGAGATGGTCTACGGTGTTTGCAAGTTGATTTTGCTGAAAGACAGAAATTTTGCTCTCAATCCCGGAATTTTGTAAATTCACTGGAGCGTTCTTTTGATCTGAATTTGTTAAACAAGATTTATTTACAAATGGCCCAGATTTTCCTAGTTTTTCAGAATTTGTGGAGTTATAGAAGTATTCGAAGTAAACACATTGCTACAGACTATACTGTTTTTGACATATTCTGTTTTTTGTGTTGTTTGCTTATTTTGATTAATCTGTGGGTTGTATCGGGGGGTATGAACAATGGAGAATTTGGAATACATTATATATTAAACCAATATAAATAAATAATGAGTTCACAACAGTACCTAAAGTGGTGATTATTTTTCTTATACTAAAGGATCTCATGAGTTTTCTCTTGAGTTTTGTGTTGTGAAGTTTTCAAGTTTTGGGTAAAGATTTTATGGACTACGGAATAAGGAGTGGCAAGAGCCTAAGATGGGGATGCACAAGGCACCCCAAGCCATATTCAAGGATACTAAAGAGCCTAAGCTTGGGGATGCCCCGGAAGGCATCCCCTCTTTCGTCTTCAATCCATCGGTAAATTTACTTGAGGATATATTTCTATTCACCACATGATATGTGTTTTGCTTGGAGCGTCTTGTATGATATGATTATTTACTTTTTAGTTTGTCGCAATCATCCTTTCTGCACACATCTTTTGAGAGAGACACGCTAAATCGTGAATTTATTAGAATACTCTATGTGCTTCACTTATATCTTTTGAGCTAGCCAATGTTGCTCTAGTGCTTCAGTTATATCTTTTAGAGCACGACGGTGTGGTGTTTTATGGAAATTATTAAAATCTTGTACCTCCCTTATATTATTTTGACATTTCTTTAAACAGCATGGTAATTGGTTTAGGCATTGAATATGATGTGAAGTTTGATTCCTAGCATATAGTTTTGAGATATGAAGATATGAGAGTCATGCTAGTAAGTAATTATGAATTAGAAGAAATAGTTGTGTTGAAGCTAGTGATTACCGTAGCATGCACGTATGGTGAACCGTTATGTGATGAAGTCGGAGCATGGTTTTTTAAAGATTGTCAACCTTTGTGTGGAGGTCGGGATCACGCGATGGTTAACTCCTACCAACCCTTCCCCTAGGACAATGTGTCTAATACTTTGTTTCGATAACTAATTGGCTTTTGCAATAAGTATGTGAGTTCTTTATGACTAACGTTGACTTCATGGATTATACGCACTCTCACCCATCCCCCTTCGCTAGTGATATGTCTCCAATGTATCTATAATTTTTGATGGTTTCATGCTATTATCTTGTCAAACTTTGGATGTTTTGCATGCCTTTTATATATTTTTGCGGACTAACTTATTAACTCAGTGCCAAGTGCCAGTTCCTGTTTTTTTTCATGTTTTTGACCCCTTTCAAAGGAGCATTTTGAACGGAGTCCAAACGGAATGAAACTGCCAAAAAGATTTTTTCCGGAATAGAAAAAGATCGGAGAGCCGGAGAATCAGGGCAGGGGGCCACCAGGGACCCCACAAGCCCTCATGGCGTGGCCAGTGGGGCCCGCGGCCCCCTGGCTTGTGGGATCCCTGAGGCCCCTTTGCCCTAGGTTTTGCGCCTATATATCCCCAAAAATTCCACAAAAAATCAGGAGATCATCGAAAGGATTTTTCCGCCGCCGCAAGCTTCTGTCTCCGCAAGATCCCATCTGGGGCATGTTCTGGTGCCCTGCTGGAGGGGTGGATTCGGATACGGAGGGCTTCTTCATCAGCACCATGACCTCTCCGATGATGCCTGAGTAGTTTACCATAGACCTACGGGTCCATAGTTAGTAACTAGGTGGCATCTTCTCTCTCTTGGATCTTCAATACAAAGTTCTCCATGATCTTCATGGAGATATATCCGATGTAATCTTCTTTTGCGGTGTGTTTGTCGACATCCGATGAATTGTGGATTTATGATCAGATTATCTATGAATCTTATTTGAGTTTCTTCTGATCTCTCTTATGCACGAGTTCATATCCTTGTAATTCTCTTCGAGTTGTGGGTTTTGTTTGGCCAACTAGATCTATGATTCTTGCAATGGGAGAAGTGCTTGGTTTTGGGTTCACACCGTGCCGTGACCTCACCCAGTGACAGAAGGGGTAGCGAGCCACGCATCGTGTTGTTGACATCAAGGGTTAAAAGATGGGGTTTTCATCATTGGTTTCAGATTATCCCTCTACATCATGTCATCTTGCTTAAGGCGTTACTCTGTTTGTCATGAACTCAATACACTAGATGCATGCTGGATAGCGGTCGATGTGTGGAGTAATAGTAGTAGATGCAGAAAGTATCGGTGTACTTGTCTCGGAGGTGATGCCTATATGTATGATCATTGCCTTAGATATCGTCATGACTTTGCGCGGTTCTATCAATTGCTCGACAGTAATTTGTTCACCCGCCGTGATATTTTCTATTTTGAGAGAAGCCTCTAGTGAACACTATGGCCCCCGGGTCTACTCCACACCATATTTTCAGCCTTACACTTTTTACTTCGTTGCACTTTCCGCCTTCAGATCTCACTTTGCAAACAATCTTGAAGGGATTGACAACCCCTTTGAAGCGTTGGGTGCCAGCTCGTTTGTGTTTGCGCAGGTACTATGGACTTGACGAGACCCTCCTATTAGATCGATACCTTGGTTCTCAAACTGAGGGAAATAATTACTGCTCCTTTGCTGCATCACCCTTTCCTCTTCAAGGGAAAAACCAACGCAAGCATGTCTCCGTCAACGTGTCAATTTCTGGCGCTGTTGTTTGAGAAGTAGCAAGAAGAATTTCTGGCACCGTTGCCGGGGAGGAAGATCAAGTCAAGAACTCATCCAAGTAGGTGTCGCAAACTCATCTCTTGCATTTAGTTTGTTTGCCAGTTGCCTCTCGTTTTCCTCTCCCCCACTTCACCTATTTGCCTTTTTCGTTTGCCTTTTCGTTCGCCCTTTTTCTCGCTTGCTCTTTGTTCGCTTGTGTGCTTGCTTGCTTGCCGAAGTCACCATGAATGAAAACACCAAACTTTGTGACTTCTCGAATACTAATAATAATGATTTTATTAGTACTCCGATTGCCCCCGCCACTAATGCGGAGTCATATGAAATCAATGCCGCTTTGCTGAATCTTGTTATGAAAGAGCAATTCTCCGGCCTTCCTAGTGAAGATGCCGCATCCCATCTCAATACCTTCATTGAGATTTGCGACATGAAAAAGAAGAAAGATGTGGATAACGAGGTGATTGAATTGAAGTTTTTTTCCTTTCTCGTTGAGAGATCGCGCAAAAACTTGGTTTTCTTCTTTGCCCAAAAATAGTATCAATTCTTGGGATATATGCAAAGATGCTTATATATCCAAGTAATTTCCGCCAGCTAAGATCATCTCTCTCCGTAATGATATCATGAATTTCAAGCAACTTGATCATGAACATGTCCGCTCATGGCTTGAGTCTTTGGATGATTATTCAAATCTTTTACGCTGGCTTGAATTTCGCTTCTAGAAATATCTTGGACTCTGCCTCTGTTGGAACATTCACGGAAATCACGTTAGGGGAAGCCACAAAACTCCTAGACAATATCATGACGAACTACTCTCAGTGGCACACTGAAAGGTCACCTACTAGTAAGAAGGTACACGCTATAGAAGAAATTAACTCGTTGAGTGCTAAGATGGATGAGTTAATGAATTTGGTTGCTAGTAGAAGTTCTCCTTTAGATCCTATTGATATGCCCTTGTCTTCTTTGATTGAGAGTAGCAACGCTAGCTTGGACGTTAACTTTGTTGGTAGGAATAACTTTGGCAACAACAATGCTTTTAGAGGAAACAATGTTCCGAGGCCTTTTCCTAGTAACTCCTCTAATAATTTTGGCAACTCCTACGACAATACTCATGGAAATTACAATAGATTACCCTCTGATCTAGAGAGTAATATCAAAGAGTTCATCAACTCTCAAAAGATTTTCAATGCGTCCATAGAGGAAAAGCTACTCAAAATTGACGACTTGGCTAAGAGCGTTGATAGAATGTCTAGTGATGTTGATGCTTTGGAAGTTAGATGTGCTCCTCCCAAGATCAACATGGATGAAACTTTGAAAGCTATGCGTGTTTCCATGATTGAGAGCCAACAAAGAACCGCCCAAATTCGTGCTAGACATGAATGGCTTAAAAAGGCGTGTTCTCGTGATAAGAATCACGAAGATCTTAAAGTGCTTGGTGTGACTCCCATTGAATCTTTGTTTTCTTGTGTCAAACCTAATGATTATGGGGCTGGATATGAATCCACTTTGGTTGAAAAGTGCCCCAATGAATCGAAGTCCATCTATCTTGACGCTAAAAGCATTGAAAGTGGAGTAGAAGATATTAAAACTTTGAGTAGTAAGGAAATTACTACTATGGATTTCAAGGAATTCAATTATGATAGTTGCTCCTTGATTTAATGCATTTCCTTGATGCAATCCATGTTAAACTCTCCACACGCTTATAGCCAAAACAAGGCCTTTACCGATCATATCGTCGAAGCTATGATAAAATCTCTTGAAGAGAAACTTGAATTGGAAGTCTCTATCCCTAGAAAGCTTCATGATGAGCGGGAACCTACTATCAAAATAAAAATCAAAAACTATGAATGCAATGCTTTGTGTGATTTGGGTGCAGGCCCGTCCCTGGGGCAGGGTGAACGGGGCGGCCGCCCCGGGCCCCTGAACGCAAGGGCCCCCCGCTAGATGTGCATATACACAGGAGAGGATCCGACAAGCAGATATGTACTCCGTTCTCGGTCCTTTTTCACATGTAACCTCCGGAGGCTGTGCCCTGAGAGCAGAGCGAGGGCGCACAAAAATGAATTGGACTAAGCCTCCCTACTCACATGGGCCATGAGCCTTCTCCTTTGGTTGATCACGTGATATTTTAACTGGGAAGACTTGGTGGGCCAGATTTGAAGCACAAGAGATACTAAGAAAATAAAAATAACACAACACCGGTATTGTTTCCATCAAGAAAAATACTATGGTACAATTCTCTTAACAAACGCTATGGTGTGATTTAAAAAAACAGTAAGTACAAGAGTCCTTTCTAAGTTTATGGGGTCTCCTTGTTTTTTTAGAACACAGTATAGACGCCGACGCTCATATATATACACGCATACACTCATCTCTATCAACATACATATGCATACCCTATGTCTATGAACACCTCTGAGAGACTAAGTTAGCTCGTTCTCCCGCACTGCTCTAAATTTAGCTAGTAATACTGGAATCTAGCCCAAATTAGTAACTCACTGCGCAAGCAAATGAACTAATGCACAATACAACACACCATACTAACATGGCCCTTTGTGATGCTTCACTTGATCTCGATCAGGTGTGTCATGTCTTGTGTAATGGTTTGGATTCAGATGTCGTTGTGTGGCACCCATCAAAAATGTAGAAACCCGGCCATCGACAGGCGAGATGTGAATCACTAGGTGAAGAAATAACTTATTTTAGTTCTTAATGGTGGGTGACACATGTCGGTAAATTTTTCCCACCTGCCACTTTGAACATAGGAGTGTTAGCCGAAATTTTTAATGTGTATAAATTATTTAATACATATTACTTTTGTCTACACTATAAATGGTTATTGGAATCATTTTATATCTACATATATTAATTTTTGTTTTCATGCATAAATTAAGGGCCTCGGGTTCTAATTTTGCACCGGGCCCCCGAAACCTCAGGACCGGCCCTGTTTGGGTGCTAGTGTTTCCGCGATTCCAAAGTCTTTATGTGATGTTCTTGGTTTTAATTAGATTGAAGAGTGTTCTCTTAATTTGCATCTTCCTGATTCTACTGTCAAGAAACCCATGGGAAGGATCAATGATGTTCTTATTATTGCAAATAGGAACTATGTACCCGTGGATTTCATTGTGCTTGACATTGATTGCAATCCTACATGCCTTATTATTCTTGGTAGACCTTTCCTAAGGACTATCGGTGCTATCATCGATATGAAGGAAGGGAATATTAGATTTCAATTTCCTTTAAAGAAGGTCATGGAACACTTTCCTAGAAATAAAAATATATTTCCTTATGAATCCATGATGAGGGCTACTTATGGTTTGAGCATCAAAGATGACGATACGTGATTCTACCGCCTTATGCCTAGCTAAGGGCGTTAAACAATAGCGCTTGTTGGGAGGCAACCCAATGAATTTATCTTTTTCTTTCTGTTTTGTTGCGTCCACACCATCATAATTCTGTTATGATTGTGTCTTTTGTGTTTCTTTTTGTGTTTGAGCCAAGCAAAACCTTTATGACTAGTCTTGGTGATGGTTGTTTGATCCTGCTGGAAAAAGACAGAAACTTTCCGCTCACGAGATTATTTTTCATTTTTATTAAGAAAGAGATTTTGAGTTTATTCTTTTTTCTGCTGGTTGATATGCCTTTTTCCCAGGCAGTCGTAAGTTTTCAGAATTTTTGAGGTACCAAAAGTATACGAAGTATACAGATTGCTACAGACTAGTCTGTTTTTGACAGATTCTGTTTTTTTTTGAGTTGGTTGCTTGTTTTGATGAAACTATGGATAGTATCGGGGGGTACTAGCCATGGGAAAGTGAGAATACAGTAATATAACACCAATATTAATATAAATCAAGTTTTCTACAGTACCTAAAGAGGTGGTAGTTTGTTTTCTTGTGCTAATGATATCACGAGTTTCTGTTTAAGTTTTGTGTTGTGAAGTTTTCAAGTTTTGGGTGATGTTCTCATGGACAAAGGGATAAAGAGTGGAAAGAGCTCAAGCTTGGGGATGCCCAAGTCATCCCAAGCCAAATTCAAGGACACAAAAAAGCCTAAGCTTGGGGATGCCCCGGGAATGCATCCCCTCTTTCGTCTTCAATCCATCGGTAACATTACTTGGAGCTATATTTTTATTCACCACATGATATGTGTTTTGCTTGGAGCGTCTTGTATCGTAGGAGTCTTTTATTTTTGTCATTTCACAATCATCCTTGCTGCACATCTTTTGAGAGAGACATGCACTCATCGTGAATTTTCTAGAATGCTCATCGTGCTTCACTTATATCTTTTGAGCTAGATAATTTTGCTCTATGTGCTTCACTTAGATCTTTTAGAGCACGACGGTGCGTGACTTGGTAGTTGGTTTGTGCTATGAAAGTAGTCCCAAAGGTGATAGGTACCCAAAGAGGATACAAAAAACTTCCATCTTCATGTGAATTGAGTAGAAAGAGAAGTCTGATTCCTCTCAATTAGTTTTGAGACGTGGATTTGGTAATATTAAGAGTTATGTTAGTAGGGTGTTGTGAATCTAGAAATACTTGTGTTGAAGCTAGTGATTCCCGTAACATGCACGTATGGTGAACGGCTATGTTAGGAAGTCGGAGCATAATTAATCTATTGGTTGTCATCCTTTGTGTTGCGGTCGGGGTCACGCGATGGTTAACACCTACCAACCCTTCCCCTAGGAGTATGAGTTTAGCACTTTGTTTCGATTACTAATAAAAACTTTCGCAACAAGTATGTGAGTTCTTCATGACTAATGTGAGTCCATGGTATAGATGCACTTTCACCTTCCACCATTGCTATCCTCTCTAGTACCGCGCAATTTTCGCCGGTGCACAAACCCACCATATACCTTCCTCAAAACAACCACCATACCTACCTAATATGGCATTTTCTTAGCCATTCCAAGATATATTTCCATGCAACTCCCACCGTTCCGTCTCATGACTTGTGCCGTCACTCTCATGTTGCCATTGCATGATCATAAGATAGCTAGCGACATCTTTCAACGTCATACGCCAAACTAGATCGTTGCACATCCCGGTACACTGCCGGAGGAATTTCCTATAGAGTCATCATAGTTCTAAGCTTTGAGTTGTGAGTAAATAAAAGTGTGATGATCATCATTATTAGAGCATTGTCCCATGTGAGGAAATAAAAAAAAGAGGCCAAAGTTGCCCACAATAAAAAAATAAGGAGAGATATGGAAAGAGGCCAAAAAGATAGAAAAAGAGAGAAGGGACAATGCTACTATCTTTTTCCACACTTGTGCTTCATAATAGCACCATGTTCTTCATGATTGAGAGCTTCTTGCTTTGTCACCACCATATACTAGTGGGAGTCTTTATCATATAACTTGGCTTGTATATTCCAATGATGGGCTTCCTCAAAATTGCCCTAGGTCTTCATGAGCAAGCAAGTTGGATGCACACCCACTAGTTCTCCTTTTGAGCTTTCACATACTTATAGCTCTAGTGCATCCTCTGTATGGCAATCCCTACTCATTCACATTGATATCTATTAATGGGCATCTCCATAGCCCTTTAATACATCGAGTCAATGTGACTATCTCCTCCTTTTTGTCACACAACCACCACCACACTCTATTCCACCTATAGTGCTATATCCATGACTCACGCTCATGTATTGCGTGAGAGTCAAAAAAGGTTTGAGAAAGTAAGAGTGCGAAAACAATTACTTGGCCAATACCGGGGTTGTGCATGATTTAAATTAGTTGTGTGAGGATGATGGAGCATAGCGAGACTATATGATTTTGTAGGGATAACTTTCTTTGGCCTTGTTATTTTGAAAGTTCATGATTACCTTGCTAGTTTTCTTGAAGTATTATTGTTTTCATGTCAATAGCAAACTATTGTTTTGAATCTTACAGATCTGAACATTCATGTCACATGAAAGAAGTTACAAAGGACAACTATGCTAGTTAGCATTCCACATAAAAAATTCAGTCTTTATCACTTCCCTACTCGAGGACGAGCAGGAGTTAAGCTTGGGGATGCTTGATACGTCTCCAACGTATCTATAATTTTTTTATGGTTCCATGCTATTATCTTCTCAAACTTTGGATGTTTTTTATGCCTTTTATATCTTTTTTGGGACTAACTTATTAACTCAGTGCCAAGTGCCAGTTCTTGTTTTTTCCGTGTTTTTGACCCTTTTCAGAAGAGGATTTTAAACGGTGTCCAAACGAAATAAAACTTCCGAAAAGATATTTCTGGAACAGAAGATTCGCACGAGACTTGAGAACCAAGGAAGGGGCCACCAGGGGACCCCACAAGCCCCCTAGGCGTGGCCAGGGGGCGCGCCTAGCAGGCTTGTGGGCCCCCTGTGGCTCGTCTGTCCTACCTCTTCCGCCTAGGAATTCAGAAAAATTGCATAACTGCCGAGGAGATCTATGAAAATA